>NW_027369332.1:0-43404 GCF_046119375.1 Phyllobates terribilis
GAACAAGGAGGCCATTATCATTATTTTATCTTCTTTTAGACCTTTACTGGCCTGCCACGCTGTGGAGTAGTAGGTTGCAGGTGATGGAGCATTGTCCTGCATGAAAATCATGTTTTTCTTGAACGATACCGACTTCTTCCTGTACCACTGCTTGAAGAAGTTGTCTTCCAGAAACTGTCAGTAGGTCTGGGAGTTGAGCTTCACTCCATCCTCAACCCGAAAAGGTCCCATAAGTTCATCTTTGATGATACCAGCCCATACCAGTACCCCACCTCCACCTTGCTGGCGTCTGAGTCGGAGTGGAGCTCTCTGCCCTTTACTGATCCAGCCTCTGGCCCATCAAGAGTCACTCTCATTTAATCAGTCCATAAAACCTTTGAAAAATCAGTCTTAAGATATTTCTTGGCCTATTCTTGACGTTTTATCTTATGTTTCTTGTTCAAAGGTGGTCGTTTTTCAGTCTTCCTTACCTTGGCCATGTCCCTGAGTATCGCACACCTTGTGCTTTTTGATACTCCAGTAAAGTTGCAGCTCTGAAATATGGCAAAACTGGTGGCGAATGGCATCTTGGCAGCTTCACGCTTGATTTTCCTCAATTCATGGGCAGTTATTTTGCGCCTTTTTTGGCCAACATGCTTTTTGCGAACTTGTTGGCTATTTGCCATGAAACGCTTGATTGTTCGGTGATCACGCTTCAAAAGTTTGGAAATTTCAAGACTGCTGCATCCCTCTGCAAGACATCTCCCAATTTTGGACTTTTCAGAGCCCGTGAAATCACTCTTATGACCCACTTTGCCAAAGGAAAGGAAGTTGCCTAATAATTAGGCACACCTTATATAGGGTGTTGATGTCATTAGTCAACACCCCTCCTCATTACAGAGATGCACATGACCAGATTTACTTAATTGGTAGTTGGCTCTCAAGCCTATGCAGCTTGGAGTAGGACAACATGTATAAAAAGTATCATGTGATCAAAATACTAATTTGCCTAATAATTCTGAACACAGTGTAATGACCACTCTGTAGCGCACATATACACACACACACACACAATACTGCTGAACACTGCACATTTACATACACACATCTCTGCTACATACACACAGCTCTATTTTTTTTTATTATGCATTGCTTATATAGCGCAATCATATTCTGCAGCGCTTTACAGACATTATCATTACTGTCCCCAATGGGGTTCATAATACAAATTCCATATCTCTTTGGACTGTGGGAAGAAATCTGTTCTCAAGGATTTATTCAAACATATGGTGTTTAGTCAACGTGTTTCATAGTGTCAAGCACTTCTTCAGGAAATAACCACAAGGCTTCTCCCCGTGTGAGCTCCCTGGTGTCTAACAAGCGATGATTTACGTCCAAAACATGTGTGTGTGTGACTTTTTTGGTGTCTAACAAGGTTTGATTTCGCTCTAAAACATTTCCCACATTCAGAACATGTAAAAAGTTTCTCTCCTGTGTGAGTTTTCTGGTGACTAGCAAGCGATGATTTCCGCAGAAAACATAATCCACATTCTGAACATGAAAAAGTCTTCTCCACTATGTGAGTTCTCTGATGTGTAACAAAATGTATTTTCTCTGCAAAACATTTTCCACATTCTGAACATGAATATGGCTTCTCCACTGTGTGAGTTCTCTCATGTGTAACCAGCAATGATTTCTGAATAAAACATTTTCCACATTCTGAACAGGAATATGGCTTCTCCCCTGTGTGAGTTCTCTGGTGTATAACAAGTGTTACTTTATGTGCAAAACATTTTCCACATTCTGAACATGAAAAAAGTTTCTCCCCTGTGTGAGTTATCTGGTGTCTATCTAGGTGTAATTTATCTACAAAACATTTTCCACATTCTGAACATGAATATGGCTTCTCCCCTGTGTGAGTTCTCTGGTGACTAACAAGCGATGATTTCTGTATAAAACATATTCCACATTCTGAACATGAAAAAGGTTTCTCCCCTGTGTGAGTTCTTTGATGTATAACAAGATGTGATTTCCATACAAAACTTTTCCCACATTCTGAACATAGAAAAGGCTTCACCCCTGAGTGAGTTCTCTGGTGTATAACAAGATACGATTTCTGTTTAAAATATTTCCCACATTCTGAACATAGAAAAGGCTTCTCCCCTGTGTGAGTTCTCTGATGTTTAACAAGAGATGATTTCTCTGCAAAACATTTTCCACATTCTGAACATGAAAAAGGCTTCTCCCCTGTGTGAGTTCTCTGATGCATAATAATATGTGATTTCCCTGCAAAACATTTCCCACATTCTGAACATGAATATGGCTTCTCTCCTGTGTGAATTCTGTGATGTGTAACAAGAGTTGATTTCTGTCCAAAGCATTTTCCACATTCTGAACATGAATATGGCTTCTCCGCACCAGTATGCATTCTTTCATGCCTAACAAAATCTGATTTCTGGTTAAAATATCGCTCACATTTGGAACAAGAAAATGTCTTCTCCTCTGTGCAAATTTTTTGATGTGTAACAAAAGATGTTTCGAGAGGAAAACTATTTCCATATTCTGAATGTGTAATTGGCTTCTTAAAGCAAAGAGCAGTTTGTTTCGTAATGCCTCTTTTCTGACTTTTATTTTTCTTCATAGTCTGTAATGAATCAGAAGATAGGACCTTTTTCATAGGATCAGATGATAGATCTTTGTTGTGAAGGGATGATGGTATATATGGAGTAATGACATTCACTTCTATTGTATCCTGTGTGAGCTCAATGTCATCCGATTTAAAAAGAGAAGATGTCAGTTGTTCCTCTGATCTCCTGGTACAGTCATCTGCCAAGAATAAAACAAATCATTTTTGAATAAAATATTCTTCAAAAATACAATTTAACATTTCTACTCAAAATCTCCATAGAAACGGGAAGTTATGGAGCAAAATTGAATTATTCACTAAGACAGTAACAGTTCACAGTCTACTAGAAGACCTCATAACATGAACTAATAGAGCATGGCCATAGGCAGATTATAATGAGGGCAATCTGGGCTACCGCCAGGGCCCGAAGTTCCAAGGGGGCCCATGGCCAGACTGCCCTCATTATAATGTTATGTGCGCGCACCACCCGCATGACAATGTAGCAGACGCAAACACGCAGTGCGCTCTGCGTGCCCACATCTGCACTTGGGATTCCTGGCTGTCTCCTCCTGCACTGCAGCTCCATGTGGTGCTCAGTGCTGGCTCCGCCCACCCGGCTCGTCTTCTGCTGCCTTGCGTCCTGTTCTCTCCTGCTGGCAGCTCCTGGTGATGGTAATAAGCAAATAGCAGCATCCTGTTCTGTGAGAGAGTGACTTGGGCATGTCACCCTGTGAGCTGCAGGGTATGAGACCATGGGGAGGAAGGGGGTTGAGGGGGCAAGGTATGCAACCATGGGGAGGGGGGGGGGGGGCTGCAGGGTATGCGACCACCGGGAGCCCACAGGGTATGATATCGGGGGGCGCGCAGGGTAAGCAACAATGGGGGGAGGGCCCCACAGGGTATGCAACCATGGGGGGGACCCGCAAGGTATGCAACCATGGGGGGGGGTCCCACAGGGTATGGAACCATGGGGGCTGCATAGTATATTATATAGGGGCTACAGATTAATGGTATCCTGTGGGTTTGGGGGCTGCAAGGAGCTATGTGGGGGCTCATACTATATATTGGGAGCTATGTGAGGACTCATACTGTATGTACATGGCTGTGTGGTGGCTCATGTTGTATGTAAGCGGCTATGTTGGGGGCTCATACTGTATATTAGGGGACTGTATGGTGTAATTGTATGTAGGGGGACTTTGCGTGGATTCATACTGTATACAGGGAGTTGTGTGGGAGCTCATACTGCATCTATGGGGCTGTGTGAGGGTCCTTACCGTAGCTATGTAGGGGCTCATATTGTACAGTTGTGCTCAAAAGTTTACATACCGCAGCAGAATTTTTGCTTTCTTGGCCTTGTTTCAGAGGATATGAATGATAACAAAAAACAATTCTTGACAATTCTTTTGCTTTCCCCATGACTCACAATCCAGAAACGGCAGTGGCTGGATGAAAGATGCAAGAGTCTGTCTAGATCCCAAAAACTCACTCAGCTTTTATACACACACACACACACACACACACACACACACACACACACACACACACACACACACACACACACACACACACACACACACACACACACACACACACACACACATCACAGGTGAGGATGTTACCTTTTAGTAGCCATTCAAACACATTTGTGTAAAATTCTGTGCATGTTATCAGACCAAAATCACGAGGGTATGTGAACTTTTGATCAGGGTCATTTGGATGTTTTTGGTTGTCATTAAGATTTAAAAAGAGAAAACAGTAGTTTGACAATAAATGGCTTCACCCAACCAATAACCATGAGTGGAGAAAAAGTTTCTTTGTTATCATTCATATTCTCTGAAACAAGGCCAAGAAAAGAAAAATTCTGCCTGGGTATGTAAACTTTTGAGCACAACTGTATATTGGGGGCTATGTGAGGGCTCATATTGTAGACTTTGTGGGGGCATATTGCCTGGACCTGTGAACTGTTATTCTCATTGCCGCTCGGCTTAGTCTCCTTTTCTTGTCCTGATTGAAGGAATTTCCTGATGGATCCCCCAATGACCAAAGGAGGAGAAAAAGAGTTGGAAGAAGACACCATTAAGCTAAGTACATAACTGTTCAGGCCCTATAGAGGGTCTTTGTGGTTGTCTAACAGACAAAAACAAAACATGCAGCTGCAGGGACTCGAATATATTATCCGAGCACTACAAGATACTCGGATAACACCCGAGCAGGCAGGGATAAGTTATCTGAGCACGTTCGCTCATCACTAATGTCTTTATGAATTGAGTTTTTAAAATAGAGAAAAAAGATTTTTAGTTTTTTTTTACGGTTTACATGTATGAAAGCCCTGTAGGTTGATTGCTTTGGTTGTTGATTGAGGGGGCTATGTGGGGGCTCGTACTGTATATAGGGTAGGTCAACATATTAATTCTGCTCAATATTAAGTGATACAAATAATATTAAAAATAATTATAATTAATATTGAGCAGAATTAATTTCAGCCTATTGTTCGGCCTCCACAACAGTCACGGTCTCTCATGTGGCCCCTTCTGAAAATTAATACGGCAGGGGTGCGAGATTATGTATGGCACTATGTTATATATAGTTCTGTACATAAGGGAAAAATGTGTGCGCCGTGATACGCTCACCGCTATTTCTGTCAGCGGGAAGGGGGGGGCCACGCCTTCTGAACTGCCCGGGACCCTGGCTACTCTTAATCTACCCCTGAGCATGGCGTTCAGCTATTTATTCATTCTGCCTCCAAAATATTGGAATAAAAAGCCACCAAAAAAAATGTTATGTAGCCGAAAATGATACTAATAAAAACTTCTAATCATCCCACAAAAAACAAGCCCCCACTCAGGTGTCAAAATAGTCACTACTCATATAGATTAATTCACTGATGGTTATAATTTACAAAAATTGAGTAACTTTATGGGGTTTTCTTTTGCTCTGGTTTTCTATCATTATACAACATTGGAGCTTCTACAAATGGTGTGTCATATCTCCTCTGGGATCTGCTCCTGCGATGTCTGCTTCTGTCACCAGCGGCCACCATCATTCATTCTGCGGGTGGCGTTGGTGATGGAGGAGACATTGTAACCAGAAGATCTGGGCAGCTCAGGCTCTGTGCAGCCACTAAGAATAGGTTGGCCGGGACCAGTACTACCATCCAGTCTGGCAGTATGGCAGTGTGCGCTGTCCAGCTGGAGTAATCTGCTGCCTGCTTCAGGTAATTGGAAAGCACCACACCCTACTAAAGCTCAAAGCACATTACTGCAAGGTGTCAGATACAGCCTTGTTCTCCTCTGGTTCAGTTCTGTGCATTTGATCTTCTTGTGATCCTGGCCCGTTTACTGTCTACTCGTGTCTTCTGATTTTGTATTTTCTGTGCCCTCCTGGTTCTATCTAAAATTTAGGCCCCTCAAAGTAATTTCAAAAGTGAGAGGCTAGTATCTCATTATCTGGCAGCATACAGGACCTGTATAACCGCGAGTAGATGGTAAGGGTATTATTAAAAAGTGTCAAGAGGAACCACAGATGTCACCCAGCAACTCAACAGATGATTTATTAACCCTTTTGCTCCAAGAGCCTGTTTTCGCATTCGTGACCACGCCAATTTTTTCAATTCTGACCAGTGTCACTTTATGAGGTAATAACGCTGGGATGCTTCCACGTATCAGTGATTGAGTGTTTTTTTGGTGACATATTTTACTTCCCTCCCAATTTATTTCTCTTAACAACAAGGCTCCAAACCAGACTGCTGAAGCATCTGTCTGGACCACAAACTCCTTTGTGAAGTCCGATGCAACCAAGACTGGCTGTTTACACAGGGCTAGCTTCAACTCCAGGAAAGCCAGCTCCAAGTCCACTTGGCCATCGACTACTCTATGTCCTTAAGGTCGGTCAGGGGTGCGGCTATCAAGGTGAAATTTGGGATAAACTGTGGATAGTATCCCACAATTCCTAGAAAAGCCTTAACCATGAGTCTGACTAGACCCATGGCAATGCAGTGAAACCAAACAATAATGGGTAAAGGCACTAGTGGACTCCGGAAGTGAAAAACTGGGGTGGTTAGCTGGCAAGTGGGACAGGAGCTACAATAGTTCAAAATCTGAATGAAAAACCGCGAAAATTAGTATAAATGGCATAAAAACGTTAAAGTTTATTAGTCACTTAAAAATGTACAAAAGTAATAATACAAAATGTGTTGACACATGTAACTGTAGAGACAATAGGTGAGTGTTGGATCGCAAAAAAGAAAAAGAAAAAGAGAAAAAAAAAAAAAAAAGCCCCCATGACATCTTCAGAATCTCCCATAGAGATATATTGCAAAATGCATTGTGTGCAAATAAAATCCACTCGGGTTGACGGCGTCCTTCTTACTCATGATACCCTCCTTGTCACGGCCGACGTCGAAAGCCTGTACACATGCATTAGTCACAATTTGGGTCTGGAGGCGGTCCGCCTCTTCCTGAGCGGTTCCGATCTGGACAGCCCTTCGAGAGATTTTATCCTCGAGCTCCTTGAATTCGTCCTCTGCCATAATTACTTTTTATTTCAGGATAGGGTATATCTTCAGATCCGTGGCAAGGCAATGGGGGCGGCCTGTGCCCCCTCATACGCCAACCTCTTCCTGGGTGCATGGGAGGGGGAGATCTTTGGCAATGAGGGGATACGGGGCGTGGACAATGTCGTGTCATGGATGAGATATATAGACGATGTCCTATTTTTTTGGCAGGGGACTGTCGGGGAGCTCGAGGACTTCATGGCCATATTGAATTCAAACAATCGTGCAGTGAGGCTTTCTTATAAGTACAGTTCTAGACAGATCGATTTTTTGGACATCACTTTAGAAGTGGATGCTGAATGTCGTGTCCAAACTGATCTGTTTAGGAAACCCACTTCCGTGAATTCTCTCATCCAAGCCACATCTGCACATGACTCTTCTACTATCAGGGCCGTCCCGATCGGGCAGTTTCTCAGGGTGAGGCGGATCTGCTCGACCAATTCTAAATTTGAGAAACGGGTTTCGGACTTAGCCGAACGTTCCAAATGCAGGGGTTACAGCAATCGATGTGTCGGCCGTGGCCTTAGGAGGGCGCGGAATACTCCCCGGGATCACCTCATCTATCCCCCTCCCTCTGATGGATGTAAAGGTCCGGAGAGGATCCGCTTCATTTCCACATTTAACTTCGAGTGGTGTGGGGTGAGGCGTATCCTCTCCCGACATTGGGATATCTTGGGTACGGAGCCCTCCCTGAGGGAATATATTGGGGAGTCTCCATGCATGACATCTCGACGATCCAACAACCTAGCAGATCTTCTGGTTTCCAGTCCTTACCTTCCATCTGGGAGAAACCCGTTTGGCTCCCGTGGTCCCACCTTGGGGACCTTTCCCTGCAGCCACTGTGGCGCCTGCACTAATGTCCCACGTACTACCATGTTCGCGAACTCTGATGGCTCCCGTAATTTCAACATCCGCCACTATATTTCCTGCAGCACTACACATGTGATCTACCATGCTACATGTGGCTGCGGACTTATTTATGTAGGTCTCACTAGGAGGGGGCTGAGAGTCAGAGTTCGCGAGCATGTTAGGGACATTATTGCGGCTAGGGCGATCCCTGATCCACGGGAGCTCAAGACTTTACCACGACATTTTAAATCTGCCCATAACTGGGACCCTCGATCTTTGAGGGTTTGTGGTATTGACGTGGTGCATATGGGCTCCCGGGGTGGGAACGCCAAACGCCTTTTGGCACAAAAGGAAGCCAGGTGGATCACTACTCTTGACACTCTTGCACCGCGGGGGCTCAACGAACATCTTGGTTTCTCCTCAGTTTTATGATTTCCACTTATTTTCATATTCCTAATCCTTCTAGCTTTGAGTGTATGTTCATTATGCTCTGGTCTTCACATGTGCGTCTCTGCGCCTGACCTGGCTCTGGGTTATGCGCCACTCCCGATGCCCTGGGGCATCTTTGTTTCTTTTCCCCTAGAGATTTATCCCTAGGGGTTAAACATCCTCCTTTTTGGTTTTATCTACTTTTAATTGTCCGTGTGATTTGTTATTTATTTGTGTTCTTGTCTCTTTATTTAGATTTCCTGACCATTATTTTCAGCACTTTATATATCTTTGATGGGATCAGCTGCTTTGCATATTATCTTCATATGATGACGGAATGGGAATTGAGAATTTCTTTCAAGAAGATTGCTATGTACTATTCTCCTGTAATTTATGGGGGAAAAATGCTTCTATCTATATATATTATCTAATTTTCATTTATATGTGATTATGTATCTTGCTCTATTTATATACATAGTAACTACTCTTCCTACCATATCTCCTTGTCTCCATACTTCCTTTTCTTTTTTTTTTTCCCTTTCCTCTTTGGTTAACCTCTCTCTCTTTTTTTTCCCCACTATTGGTCATACTATATACACCCTACTAACCTTATAGGGGGCACACTGTGGCGCTGTGACGATGGCCGGTGGTGCGCATGCGCTGGGTAATCGCGGCCGGCACCCGCGAGTATCCATCTCCATGGCAACGACGCGCCCCCGGATGTTGTCAGTTGACACTTCCGGCTGAACGTGTGCCTTGATGGATGACGCGCGACTGCTGGTACCGCTGTGACCCCGGCGCATGCGCCGTAACGGCCGGCCCTCGTGACAGCCTCATGAAAGCGATCACATGATCGCCCACGTGACAGTTTAAGGTCCTATATATTTAGGTCCTTATCAATTACATACCACGTGCCTCTTGATAAAGCCCAACGCGAAACGCACGTCGAGGCCCCTGGGGGATGTCTACTGTTTGCCCCTCTGTGCCCTATATATCTGCGTGAGCTACCAATCAGTTTGGCGAGTGCCCCGATTTACTTTTCACTCCGGTATCCTTTTCCATTTACCTGATTGTGTCTGTATGCTCTCCCTTTGATCCCACCGTTCTTATATTTTCTTTCTTTACTCTATCCCCTTGTCTCTTCTTTCCCTCTTGATTCCTCCCCGTGTGGATTTTATTTGAACACAATGCATTTTGCAATATATCTCTATGGGAGATTCTGAAGATGTCATGGAGGCTTTTTTTCTTTTTCTTTTTTGCGATCCAACACTCACCTATTGTCTCTACAGTTACATGTGTCCACACATTTTGTATTATTACTTTTGTACATTTTTAAGTGACTAATAAACTTTAACGTTTTTATGCCATTTATACTCATTTTCGCGGTTTTTCATTCTATTCCTTGAGTAGGCAATGCTTTACTCACGATTATGAGTGGTGAACTGGTCTGTGTTGTCACCACTGACTCGTGAGTTCCTTGATATGTTGGCCAAAGTGTTTTCTAACAGTTCAAAATCTCTCTGTAACATCCGGGGCAGTAGAACCTAAGAAGGATCCGCTCTTTGGTCTTGTCTAAACCCAGATGACCATCCAAGCCATGGGAATTGGCAATTTCTAACACCCTACACCTATAGGGTCCTGATACCACCAGTTGTTCCAATACCTTCCCCCCAGCTTAGTCACCCGATATAGCAAATCACCATCTACTGGAAAGTATGGAAACCTAGTGTCAGCCCCCAGCTTTTGAGCAACCCCGCTGAAAACTGACATTATCCAGCGCCCCTTTGAGTGTATGGTCCTTTAGTTGAGTAGTCCCAAAGTTCCTCCCGGTAGCCCTCAACTCAGTGATGTCGGCCTCATAGGTCGCTGTCTCGTACTCATCGCCTTCAAGCACACACAGGGCGAATTCACCTGCCTCGGACATTTTTTTTTTTTTTTAGAAGTGTGAACCTATTCTTATCTGAGTAACTTGACACCCCACCTTTTCACCATAAGTCCCAGAGTAAGGTAAAATCCTGCCCTCATATAACTGGGTGTATCAGGTCCTTATCCACTCCAACCTCATGTGGCTCAGTGCCACAGTTTGTTTTCATGGTCACTCCAGCAAAAGGGTAGTCCTTAGCGTCGCCATGAATACAGTGGACGCCCACAATCCTTCGAAGTATCAACTGTTGGGGGGAGTGTGGCCCTTACAAAGGTTACCAAGCTCCCCCTATCCAAGAATCCAGACACCATTTACCGACATGTCTGTCAGACGTGTGAGGTCATCATCTGAAATGGAGGTTGGGCGGTTAGTGAGGAGTTCCATCTGCCACGTAAGCACCTGTTGTTTCTGCCACTGCTGCTGCAGTTGATGGAATTGGACCAGGTGCTTGATCAGCTCCTTCATTTTGTTTTACCACTCTTCTATCCTTATAGGTTGCCCTCACACAGGACATGTAGTTTGTCCACAGCCGTCCCACTTGCTTCCTGGGGATCTTTCCCGCACTTCCAGCTCCAACTGTGGTAGACCGGCTCACTCATCTGTTTAATGAGGTACTCAGAGGAATGCTTTTTCATTAAATCTTTAACTAGTTTATTAAAAACATGCTTCATAAACCAGTCCAAAACAAAAATAGACATCAATGGACTCAGTCTTATTCGTCTCAGAAAAAAACAGCACTCATAACCGTCTGCATAACTTTGGTGTCCGTCCGGTCAGAAAACAGGGTCCAGCTCTGTTTATTAAGAGCACAGCTCTGGAGGTCAGCTCACATTCAGAGCACACAGGATTCAGTCAGAGGTCAAACTTTTACCTACTGGACCACACCCAAGAGTGGAGATATGGCGAACAACCGTCCTGCCCAACTCTTCGGCCATGACAGGGCCAGGTTTGTTGGGAGCAGCTGATAAACCTCGATCAGCACATAATAAGCTGGAGCAAACGACCAAGTTCATATCACTGAAGCTAATAACCACCCCTCTAGCATGTTACCAGTGACCTTCTTACAACGTTTAAAAAGAGACACCGCCAGATCCTAGACCAGATGGCGTCCACAGTGCCTCTATCTGTCATTATAGAGAATCTGCCGCTGGGGGTTCCGTTTAAATCACGTATTTCATAGATTTACATGGAAACCCCGATTTAAGCGCAGAGCACAGGATAAATGTAAGCCAGTCTCACTGCGATCTTTGGGAGACAGAATCAACAAACCAACAGCAGGGGAAGAATTGGTTTTATTTACTTTTTTTACACTGTTCCTCATGCGATATAAGTGATTAGACAACTTTATTCTTCAGGTCGGTGCGATTACAGTGATACCAGACTTATTTAGGGTTTTTATATTTGCCTGCTATCATACACTGAAAGACGCTTCTTTTTTGCTAAAACAAGTTTTTGAATTGCGATATTTTGAGAGCTATAATTTTTCTATATTTCTGTTGACCGAGTCATGCAAAGGTTTTTTTTCTGGGACAAGTTGACATTTTCATTGCTACAATTTTTAAGGCACATAATATTTTTTGATCACTTTCTATTCCATTTTTCCAGCAGGCAGAATGAACAAAAAAAAACAGCAATTCAGGAATAGTTTTGGGTGTTATTTTATACCGTTCACCGTCTGGTAAAATTGATAAGCTTTATTCTTAAGGCCAGTATGATCAGAGCAATACCACATTTATATTATTTTTTTATGTTTTGGCGCTTTTACACAAAAATAAAAACTCTTATAGGGGAAAAAAAAAAAAAAAAAAAAAAAGTTGTTTTTGCATCGCTGTATTCTGAGAGCTATAACTTTTTTATTTCTCCGCTGACGGAGCTGTATTGTGGCTTGCTTTTTGCTGAACAAGATGACATTTTCAAAAATACTATTTTTATTTCCTTTCATCTTTTTGATCACGTCTTATTCCACTATTTATTCAGTAGTAACATGGAAAAGCCGCATTTATTTATTTATTTACAGTGTTTACTGAAAGGTTTAACCAGCATGACCATTTTATAGACAGGACGTTCCGGATGCGACGATGCCAAATATGTGTCCTTTTTGTGTTTTTACATAAATATACCCATTTACTGGCATACAGTACAGACCAAAAGTTTGGACACACCTTCTCTATTCAGTAGGACGATCAGCTGTGTATCCACCAGACTTCTGCACAACAGAACTGATGGTCCCCAACCTAATTTATAAGGCAAGAAATCCCACTTATTAAACCTGACAGGGCACACCTGTGAAGTGAAAACCATTTCCGGTGACTACCTCTTGAAGCTCATCAAGAGAATGCCAAGAGTGTGCAAAGCAGTCATCAAAGCAAAAGGTGGCTACTTTGAAGAACCTAGAATATAAGACATATTTTCAGTTGTTTCACACTTTTTTGTTAAGTATATAATTCCACATGTGTTAATTCATAGTTTTGATGCCTTCAGTGTGAATGTACAATTTTCAAAGTCATGAAAATACAGAAAAATCTTTAAATGAGAAGGTATGTCCAAACTTTTTGTCTGTACTGTATTATAAATAATTTTATATATACATACACACACATACATATATACACACATACATACACTGTTCAAAAAAATAAAGGGAACACTTAAACAACAGAATATAACTGCAAGTAGTTCAAACTTATGTGAAATCAAATTGTCCACTTAGGAAGCAACACTGATCGACAATCAATTTCACATGCTGTTGTGCAAATGGAATAGACAACAGATGGAAATTATTGGCAATTATCAAGACACACTCAATAAAGGAGTGGTTCTGCAGGTGGGGACCACAGACCACATCTCAGTACCAATGCTTTCTGGCTGATGTTTTGGTCACTTTTGAATGTTGATTGTGCTTTCATACTCGTGGTAGCATGAGACGGACTCTACAACCCACAGAAGTTGCTCAGGTAGTGCAGCTCATCCAGGATGGCCCATCAATGCGAGCTGTGGCAAGGTTTGCTGTGTCTGTCAGCGTAATGTCCAGAGGCTGGAGGCGCTACCAGGAGACAGGCCAGTACACCAAGAGGCATGGAGGGGGCCGTAGGAGGGCAACAACCCAGCAGCAGGACCGCTACCTCCGCCTTTGTGCAAGGAGGAACAAGAGGAGCACTGCTAGAGCCCTGCAAAATGAGCTCCAGCCGGCCACAAATGTGCATGTGTCTGCACAAACGGTTAGAAACCGACTCCATGAGGGTGGTAGGAGGGCCCGACGTCCACAGATGGGGGTTGTGCTCACAGCCCAACACCGTGCAGGACGCTTGGCATTTGCTACAGAAAACCAGGATTGGCAAAGTCGCCACTGGCGCCCTGTGCTCTTCACAGATGAAAGCAGGTTCACACTGAGCTCATGTGACAGACATGACAGAGTCTGGAGACGCCGTGGAGAGTGATCTGCTGCCTGCAACATCCTTCAGCATGACCAGTTTGGCAGTGGATCAGTAATTGTGTGGGGTGGCATTTCTTTGGAGGGAAGCACAGCCCTCCGTGTGCTCGCCAGAGGTAGCCGGACTGTCATTAGGTACCGAGATGAGATCCTCAGACCCCTTATGAGACCATATGCTGGTGCTGTTGGTCCTGGGTTCCTCCTAATGCAGGACAATGCCAGACCTCATGTGGCTGGAGTGAGTCAGCAGTTCCAGCAAGATGAAGGCAAAGGAAGCTATGGACTGGCCCGCCCGTTCCCCAGACCTGAATCCGATTGAGCACATCTGGGACATCAAATCTCGCTCCATCCACCAACGTCACGTTGCACCACAGACTGTCCAGGAGTGGGCGGATGCTTTAGTCCTGGTCTGGGAGGAGATCCCACAGGAGACCATAAGCAACCTCATCAGAAGCATGCCCAGGCATTGTAGGGAGGTCATACAGGCACGTTTGACTTGTTTTAAGGACATTAAATCAAAGTTGAATAAGCCTGTAGTGTGTTTTTCCACTTTACTTTTGGGGGTGACTCCAAATCCAGGCCTCCATTGGTTAATAAATTTGATTTCCATTGATGATTTTTGTGCGATTTTGCTGTCAGCACATTCAACTTTGTACAGAACAAAGTATTCAATGAGAATATTTCATCCATTCAGATCTAGAATGTTTTATTTGAGTGTCCCCTTAATTTTTTTGAGGTGTGTGTGTGTGTGTTGTTTTTTTTACTTAGACCCTCTATGGGATTTTAACATTTATTGGGCTGTGTGCCCACGTTGCGTTTAAGCGTTTCCGCAGCGGCAAAAAACGCTTAAAAAACGCATGGTAGAAGGCCGGCCATGTTACCCAATGATAATCCGCATGTGCTGTGCACATGCTGCGGAAATTTCCGCTGCGGACTATCATTGCGGAAAAAATTATTTTGCGGAAGTGCTGCGTTTTCATCGCCATGGACTTGCATTAGAACGCGCCAATTCCGCAAGACTGCATCTGTACTTGCGTAATTGACGCGTTCTAATGTGCGGATGGTACCCGGGTGTAGAGGAGAGGAGAGTCCCATCCACACCCAAGTACCATTAAAAAAGCTGTAAAAAAAAAAAAAAAAAAAAAAAAAAAAAAAAGAATAAAATAAAAAATAAATATATACTTATCTTCTGGCAGCCCGCGGTGCGCTCCTCCTTGCTTCCCGGCACTTCGCGATGGAATGAAGAACCTGCGCTGACGTCAGAGTCATGTGACGGGTCATGCGACACTGACGTCGGCAGGTCCTCCAATCCACCGCTGCCGGCAAGCCAGGACGGAGGGAATCAAGACACCAGGGGCCATCGGAGGGTAAGTATACATTTATTTTTTACCATTCTTTACAGTCACAGTATATAAATCCATGCTGCTTGCATGGATTTATATAGTGTGACTAAGTTGTCAAGCACTTTCCAAGTGATGCTAAAATCGCTTGGAAAGCGCTTGTCAACCCGCATGCGGAAAAGCAAGTGAAGAACGCTTCACTGCCGCATGTCCCTGGCAGGAAAACACATGTACAATCCGCATGCGTTTTTTTCTGCCAGGGAGATGCAGAAACGCTCAGGAAAAAATCCTGAGCATTTCTGCATCGTGGGCACATAGCCTTATTCTGATCTCTGATATAATTCATTGCAATGCATTATACCTGTCAGTATTGCACTGACAGAAGCCTCTTAGACCATACTTCTGGCATGGTCTAACAGGCTTGTAGTAGGTCTCTTATCCAGAGGTCATCATGACAACAATAGGGCCCTAGCAATTACAGCGTGGGGGCGCAGATAAAATGGGAGAGAGAGACCCTTAAACCATTCCCTCTCCTAAATACTGCGATCAATATTGATCACAGCATATAGGGGGTTACCCATTCCTGACGTGGTCAGTAATAGTACGTCGCACTGGCCCATGTCTATTGGACCAAGTACGTACTATTATGCGAGATCTTTAATGTTATCCCGCGACCAAAGTTGCAGTGATCGCATTAAATTTTTGGCACCATCTTACCTTAGGGTTTCGCAGCTCCCCCGCAACACAATTGCTGTGATTGGTTGTTCAGAATTCAACAGCCAATCACAGCATTTCTCAGTTTCAGGCAATCAGATTGGAAAACAGCAAAAAGGCAATGGTACTCACCAGCCAAGATGTCAAGAAAAATGCACACCAGGATGCAGCCAGCCCCCTTTTGTAAGAAGGAGGTAACAGGTGCAGAATGCTGATGAACAACCACTCTCATCCCCTCTCACTGGAGGAGCGACTGCCTAGCACTAAAACTGTACATAGATGAAACTTGCAATAGTGTGCAATTCACACACTCGCAGCATCGTGCCTAGTCAGCCCCTACTATTCGATTAGGCGGGATGCCCGGCACCCTATACGTGCATTGCAGAGGTGCAAAGCCCATAATTCACAAGGTCACCATTAATGGTGCCTGGTTGCACCCTGGCAGATAAAAAAAAAAAAAAAAAGTGCAAAAATATCATATGAGGTATTAGTTAACATCTGTGTGCAGCCATCATGGCTGGTGAGTACCATTACCTTTTTGCTGTTTTCTAATTTGACTTTGGAATTTAAAAAAAAAAATTCAATTTATTGTTCTGGCTATGCTGTTTGCCTGAATCAGTGATGTGCAGTCTAGGATCTGCACGCCTAAGAGCACCGATCCTAGGCTGTTGCCTAGTAAGGCCAGCCCTGGCCCCAACCCACTCTGATTGGTGCGATCGATGTAATCGCCGATCGCGCCAATAAGAGGTTACCAGGCGGTCACAGGGCCGCCCCATAACCCCCTGTGATGTGTGCATAGGCCCCAGCCAGCTCTGATTGGAGCGATCGATGATGACATTTATCGCACCAATCAGAGTGCCTGACCGAGAGGTGACTGGCCTGTGACCTGCCTGTCACTGCCCTATCACCCCCGTGACCAGCTTGCAGCTCCCCACAGTTGGTGAGGATTTCTACAGGGTGGTCACACGTCTGATCTCTCTGTACTGGGCCTTGTGGTGCCACAGAAACATCTGGTCTCCTCTTGCGGTAAGCGGCTACTGATCCTGCTCCTACTGAAAGAAGAAGAGAAAAGGCTTTGGTAAGTCCATCTCTGATCTCCCCTCATCCACCCCCACACCCACCTCTTTTTACGGCCACCACCACCCCCCTTTTTGCCACTGAGCGCTGATCGATACTTGATCGCTCATTTTTTGGCAGTTTTTTTTCCCATGCGTCCTGCAGCAGCCGAGTGCTGACTAGTGCGTCCGTGCTCGCTGGTTTCCAAGACTTTTTTGTTCTCCCTGTCCATTTTTTTTCTTCCCTTCCCCCTCCACTTTGCACCAACTCCGTGCTTCCAGCTACCGCCGAGCATTAATCGGTGAGACAAATCACCGATCAGCACTCGCTACTTTACACTTTTTTCCCCCACTAACATTTTTTCTTTTGTAGAGGGTGGTCAGGCTGTCCGATTGTGCACCGTGCTGGGCTTTGCAGTGCCACAGAAGCCTGTGACACCACAATCGCCGCTCTTGCTGCTGCGACAGAAGACATCTGACAGAAGTCAACTGTAAGTAGTATTTTTTGATCTCTCCACATCCACCCCAATCCCCCTCTCTCCCCTTCCCATTCCCCTTTCTGCCACCAAGTGCTGATCATTACTTGATCAGTACTTGATTGCTCGACTTTTAGTCAGGTTTTTTTTCGTGCTTCCTGCAGCGGCCGAGCGCTGATCAGTGACTGCAGATCACTGATCCGCACTCATGCTCGCTGTTTTACACTCCCGCCCCTTTGCACCACATGTGTGCGCACATCCAGCAGCCGACGAGCATTGATCGGTGAAGTAGTTACACCAAGCACACTGAGACATACACACACAAAGTACTGACACACAAGCACCACATACATAAAACAATGTCCAGCTCATCTCAAACTCGCTATTCAGCGGAGGAGGCATACGCTTTCCTTGCTACTACTGACGTAGTGTTCGTCAGGTTGTCCTACACAACTGACGTATGACACTACATTATAAGATTCACAAATCGGGTATCAGTTCCAAAAAGGGGGCACTTGTTGGGCATTTTCACTGTTTAGGCACATCAGGGGCTCTGAGAACATGACATGATGCCCGCACAGCCCTTTCCATCAAGATCTGCATTCCAAAGCATCACTTCTTCCCTTCCGAGCCCTGCCGTGCACCCAAACAATGGCTTCACCCCACATATGGGGTATCAGCGTACTCAGGAGAAATTGCACAACAACTTTTGGGGTCCAATTTCTCCTGTTACCCTTGTGAAAATAAAAAAAAATTGGGTCTCAAGTAAAGTTTGTGAAAAAAAAAAAGTTAAATGTTCATTTTTTCCTTCCACATTGCTTCAGTTACTGTGAAAGACGTGAAGGGTTAATAAACTTCTTGAATGCGGTTTTGAGCACCTTGAGGAGTGTAGTTTTTAGAATGGTGTCACTTTTGGGTATTTTCTGTCATAAAGACCCCTCAAAGTCACTTCAAATGTGATGTGGTCCCTAAAAAAAATGGCTTTGTAAATTGTGTTGGAAAAATTAGAAATCGCTGGTCAACTTTTAACCATTATAATTCCCTAACAAAAAAAAAATTTTGGTTCCAAAATTGTGCTGATGTAAAGTAGACATGTGGGAAATGCTATTTACTACCTATTTTGTGTGACATATCTCTCCGATTTAAGGGCGTGAAAATTAAAATTTAGAAAATTGCGAAATTTTCGCCAAAATTTCCAATTTTTTCACAAACAAACGCCGGTCATATCAAATAAATTTTACCACTATCATGAAGTACAATATGTCACAAAACACAGTGTGGATGGCAAATCAGTTGAAGCGTTCCAGAGTTATTACTTCAAAGTGACAGTGGTCAAAACTGTAAAAATTGGCCTGGTCATTAACGTGCAAAGCACCTTTGAGGATAAAGGGGTTAAACAGTCGGGGGCAGTGTGGACATTTCTCCTGGCAGTGACAGTCAGGTCTCAGCTGTCATGTAAGCTGAGCTCCTGGTGGCGATGGAACGGGCACTTCTGTACCGCGCACGATGGCCATGATGTATCCGTACATCAAACGGCGGGAAGCTATTCCCAACTATGACATATGAGTACATCAAAAGACGTGAAAGGGTTAAAATGCTACCAAGGAGTTTCAGACTAATATAAGTGAGGCAGACCGATCCCACCACAATCAAATATATCATAAAGAATGAACTTGTTAAAAAAAGGAGACAGAATAAAAAAAACAAACAAACAAAAACAAAAACACAAGCATCCCCATATACAGCACGAGCCCCACACAAGCCTCCCCATATACAGCACGAGCCCGACACAAGCCTCCCCATATACAGCACGAGCCCGACACAAGCCTCCCCATATACAGCACGAGCCCGACACAAGCCTCCCCATATACAGCACGAGCCCGACACAAGCCTCCCCATATACAGCACGAGCCCCACACAAGCCTCCCCATATACAGCACGAGCCCCACACAAGCCTCCCCATATACAGCACGAGCCCGACACAAGCCTCCCCATATACAGCACGAGCCCGACACAAGCCTCCCCATATACAGCACGAGCCCGACACAAGCCTCCCCATATACAGCACGAGCCCGACACAAGCCTCCCCATATACAGCACGAGCCCGACACAAGCCTCCCCATATACAGCACGAGCCCGACACAAGCCTCCCCATATACAGCACGAGCCCGACACAAGCCTCCCCATATACAGCACGAGCCCCACACAAGCCTCCCCATATACAGCACGAGCCCCACACAAGCCTCCCCATATACAGCACGAGCCCCACACAAGCCTCCCCATATACAGCACGAGCCCCACACAAGCCTCCCCATATACAGCAAGAGCCCCACACAAGCCTCCCCATATACAGCACGAGCCCCACACAAGCCTCCCCATATACAGCACGAGCCCCACACAAGCCTCCCCATATACAGCACGAGCCCCACACAAGCCTCCCCATATACAGCACGAGCCCCACACAAGCCTCCCCATATACAGCACGAGCCCCACACAAGCCTCCCCATATACAGCACGAGCCCCACACAAGCCTCCCCATATACAGCACGAGCCCCACACAAGCCTCCCCATATACAGCACGAGCCCCACACAAGCCTCCCCATATACAGCACGAGCCCCACACAAGCCTCCCCATATACAGCACGAGCCCCACACAAGCCTCCCCATATACAGCACGAGCCCCACACAAGCCTCCCCATATACAGCACGAGCCCCACACAAGCCTCCCCATATACAGCACGAGCCCCACACAAGCCTCCCCATATACAGCACGAGCCCCACACAAGCCTCCCCATATACAGCACGAGCCCCACACAAGCCTCCCCATATACAGCACGAGCCCCACACAAGCCTCCCCATATACAGCACGAGCCCCACACAAGCCTCCCCATATACAGCACGAGCCCCACACAAGCCTCCCCATATACAGCACGAGCCCCACACAAGCCTCCCCATATACAGCACGAGCCCCACACAAGCCTCCCCATATACAGCACGAGCCCCACACAAGCCTCCCCATATACAGCACGAGCCCCACACAAGCCTCCCCATATACAGCACGAGCCCCACACAAGCCTCCCCATATACAGCACGAGCCCCACACAAGCCTCCCCATATACAGCACGAGCCCCACACAAGCCTCCCCATATACAGCACGAGCCCCACACAAGCCTCCCCATATACAGCACGAGCCCCACACAAGCCTCCCCCATATACAGCACGAGCCCCACACAAGCCTCCCCCATATACAGCACGAGCCCCACACAAGCCTCCCCATATACAGCACGAGCCCCACACAAGCCTCCCCATATACAGCACGAGCCCCACACAAGCCTCCCCATATACAGCACGAGCCCCACACAAGCCTCCCCATATACAGTACGAGCCCCACACAGCCTCCCCATATACAGCACGAGCCCCACACATATAATACACCCATCAGTCACGCACAGCTTTGACATAGATCATGGCATGGGTGTAATGTTTTTTTTGTATAGTTTACCACAATCCTCTTTGAAGTGAGTCGGTTTTAAAAGAAATTGAAAATTCAGGGTTAAGGGAAACACTGTTCTTAATGTACAGAAATCCATACTTGGCCCTCAATGCACATTTCATGTTGTCGGTCATAAAAGTGAAATTTAGCCACAAAGACTGGACCTGGTCTTGTTGGGACCATATGAGCACATTCAGCAGCACAGAAGAAAAGGTAGATTCATCCAATAAGATATCAGGGTTCTACAAAGGTAACAGCAACATTACCCTCCGCTTTCTCTTAGAGGCCAATCATAATATTTTTTCTTCAAATAATTTCCTAACTTGTCAGCACATTCTACCTATGCTGTCATTTGGTTTTGTAGTTTACAGATCTGGGCAGGTAAGGGTCAACATTTTCTGATTCCAGGAGGTAGGTGGATCCTCCAGGTTGCAATCTCTATAGAAGAAGGGGTTTCAAAGCCCAAACTACTTTGAAAAGTATCGTGTGGAGAAACATGTAGGGATATAACAGCAGAATGGTGATCATATGATTGTGATATGTCCGGACTACACTACTGATATAGCAGTGAAAGCTGATGACTGAGAAGAATCTGTAACTTCTCTGCATTTAGTGGTTACTACTCACCTGGATGGTTATCTGTAGGAAACTCCTCCTTACATCGCTCATCATCCCTCACATATGTTTCTGTAGTATTAATATGGGTCAGATCTTTACCCTGAAACAAATATTGTAAAAGTCAGACAGATGGAGAAGTCACATCTATGATCAGCTCTAATCCTGCCATCTCCATCATTCTCATTACACAAGTATAAAACATATAATACTGGTGGGTAAAAGAAGACTGAGCACAAGACCTTCACAGCCGTCTACACATCATAGGGGAGATCTCATGACACCTTCTCTCCATCTACCTGACGATCCTGAGAAACAGTGGGATCTTCAGGTTTACAGTCCTGTGGAAGAAGAGGACGAGGACATCTCTCTGGTGTTGTCCTCTTACTGGATAGAACTGGAGGAAACACATACAGGGACTGAATTCATTCTTTACATACAGATAATTATAGGCCGTGTGTATTTAGTCCTGTGTATTACCTGGTGATGTGAGGGGCTGGCGAACCTCCATCATGATGTCCTTGTACAGATCTTTGTGTCCTTCTAAATACTCCCACTCCTCCATGGAGAAATAGACGGCAACATCCTGACATCTTATAGGAACCTGACACATACAATGATACAGTCACCCCCCCCCCATTCCCTTCATAGCAATACTGTATAATATCCCAGCAGTGTCACCTCTCCAGTCAGTAGCTCAATCATCTTGTAGGCGAGTTCTAGGATCTTCTGGTCACTGATGTCCTCATGTATCAATTGGTGAGTTGGAGGCCCTGTGATTGGGCTCTGGAGTCTTTCCCATCCCTCAGACACAGGGGCCTGCCAACGTTCACTAGAGGTCTTCTTCACTACTGTGTAATCCTGGTTATGGAGAGACACATTAATAAATCTCACTACAGATATTTCCAGAGTCCTCACCTCTCCAGTTCTGTCCATCTGTTATTCCCATAGATAAGAATGATGTAATGTGACATCAGAATCTCTCACCTCTCCAGTAAGCCGGAAGAGGATCTCTAGGGTGAGTTGTAATAGCCTCTCCACCATTTTGTTCTTGTCCATAGCCATCATTGATCTGTAAATCAGAAAAATTGTCTAAATATAGACAAACTCCACTGAGAAGATTTGGTATGGTAGGGACCTGAATGTGAAGAAGATGAGCCGATGTAACATCATAAAGAATCCCATGTAATAATATAATTACTGGAGATAGTAAGAGAAAACATATGATGAGATAAGAGAATATAAAATCTACAAATTTTATCTTGTACAGAGTGGAACATCAGTTGAATTGCTGACCAAGTCATCTCCTCCATTCTCCCAATCACTGGCTATGATGGTCATTGCTTCAACAACTAATTGGCCATAGGTATCTCAAGATTGTTGGGACTGACCAGGAAATAGAGAGACTGGTGGAGGACTCAAGCAGTGGTGGCTCAGGAGTAGTGTGGAATCACTAACGTGTTACTATCTTTACTATTTTACTATATTCTGTTTTTTCTTCCTGACATCTACTAATAAAACTTATATACTTTAGATCACACATCAAGCAAAAAAAAAAGAAATGGTCATGAGCCCACAGCTATGTAGAAAGTAACTAACTCTTTATTAGGTAAAAGAAGTCTAGGTCCAAAAATACAACACAGCAGTGTAAACAGCGTCATCCACAGCCCACCCCAAGAGGAAGGCAGGACTGGCACCATTCCAGCAATACAGGACACTTATGGGTCGGTGTATGTCTCTACTTCCCAATACTGTTATTGCTATTGTTTTATACACAACTAACAAAGAAATCACCTAAAATATCAATATCTATTAATCCATTTATAAACAATCCCAAACAATACGAGATATAGAAAAACACAGTATGGTGAGGAGACATGTCAGCTAATATCTGTAGACAGTGGAAATAGATGTGCAGCTGATAATGTGTATAGCTGAAGGCTTTTATCACTCTATAAAGGGACAATGTTGATGACATCACACACTCACAGAATGCGAGAGGGCTAACGTAGTGAGAACGAATGTCCCCAAATGTTGTATAGCGCATGGACGCCGGCAATAGGAGCTTCCAGGGCGCATGCGCAGGTATTCCAACAAAAGAGGTCACGACCGTGATTCTTACATGTGTCCTGAGCCTCAGATAATGTCAGGATGTCTAAAACAGCGCCCCGTACTGGTGCATGCATGGTACAAGTCCATCGATACTGAGGGCGCGCCCCCGCAACAGTCAGTTGCCTGGAGGAGGCGCCCGCACGGGGTAGCAAAGGATAAGATATTACTGTAGTTTACAAAAAAATTGCCACAATGAGAGCCAATAAATGTCACAGCAGGTGCAATATTAACACAAGAGATTCATATAAGTTAAGATATTTAAATATCTGCATTATTAAGAGCTAAAATAGATATCAGAATCAATATACACTGCTCAAAAAAATAAAGGGAACACTTAAACAACAGAATATAACTCCAAGTAAATCAAACTTCTGTGAACTCAAACTGTCCACTTAGGAAGCAACACTGATTGACAATCAATTTCACATGCTGTTGTGCAAATGGAATAGACAATAGATGGAAATTATTGGCAATTATCAAGACACATTCAATAAAGGAGTGGTCTGCAGGTGGGGACCACAGACCACATCTCAGTACCAATGCTTTCTGGCTGATGTCTTGGTCACTTTTGAATGTTGGTAGTGCTTTCACACTCACGGTAGCATGAGACGGACTCTACAACCCACAGAAGTGCTCAGGTAGTGCAGCTCATCGAGGATGGCACATCAATGCGAGTTGTGGCAAGAAGGTTTGCTGTGTCTGTCAGCGTAGTGTCCAGAGGCTGGAGGTGCTACCAGGAGACAGGCCAGTACACCAGGAGACGTGGAGGGGGCCAGCAGCAACAACCCAGCAGCAGGACCGCTACCTCCGCCTTTGTGCAAAGAGGAACAGGAGGAGCACTGCCAGAGCCCTGCAAAATGACCTCCAGCAGGCCACAAATGTGCATGTGTCTGCACAAACTGTAAGAAACCGACTCCATGAGGGTGGTATGAGGGCCCGATGTCCACAGATGGGGGTTGTGCTCACAGCCCAACACCGTGCAGGACGCTTGGCATTTGCCACAGAACACCAGGATTGCCAAGGTCGCCACTAGCGCCCTGTGCTCTTCACAGATGAAAGCAGGTTCACACTGAGTGAGTACATGTGACAGACATGACAGAGTCTGGAGACGCCGTGGAGAGCGATCTGCTGCATGCAACATCCTTCAGCATGACGGGTTTGGCAGTGGGTCAGTAATGGTGCGGGGTGGCATTTCTTTGGAGGGCCGCACAGCCCTCTATGTGCTCGCCAGAGGTAGAGAGATGAAATCCTCAGACCCCTTATGAGACCATATGCTGGTGCTGTTGGTCCTGGGTTCCTCCTAATGCAGGACAATGCTAGACCTCATGTGGCTGGAGTGAGTCAGCAGTTCCAGCAAGATGAAGGCAAAGGAAGCTATGGACTGGCCCGCCCGTTCCCCAGACCTGAATCCGATTGAGCACATCTGGGACATCAAATCTCGCTCCATCCACCAACGTCACGTTGCACCACAGACTGTCCAGGAGTTGGCGGATGCTTTAGTCCAGGTCTGGGAGGAGATCCCACAGGAGACCATCCGCAACCTCATCAGGAGCATGCCCAGGCATTGTAGGGAGGTCATACAGGCACGTCGAGGCCACACTCAATACTGAGCCTCATTTTGACTTGTTTTAAGGACATTACATCAAAGTTGGATCAGCCTGTAGTGTGTTTTTCCACTTTAATTTTGGGGTTGACTGCAAATCCAGGCCTCCATTGGTTAATAAATTTGATTTTCATTGATGATTTTTGTGCGATTTTGTGGTCAGCACATTCAACTTTGTTCAGAACAAAGTATTCAATGAGAATATTTCATTCATTCAGATCTAGCATGTGTTATTTGAGTGTTCCCTTTATTTTTTTGAGCAGTGTATATAGTTGTAATCTCTCTGCAAAAGCCCAAAATAGGCAGATTAGTATAATGTAGATATACACAGTACAGACCAAAAGTTTGGACACATGTTCTCATTTAAAGATTTTTCTGTATTTTCATGACTATGAAAATTGTACATTCACACGGAAGGCATCAAAACTATGAATTAACACATCAAGAGAATGCCAAGAGTGTGCAAAGCAGTCATCAAAGCCAAAGGTGGCTACTTTGAAGAACCTAGAATATAAGACATTTTCAGTTGTTTCACACTTTTTTGTTAAGTATATAATTCCACATGTGTTAATTCATAGTTTTGATGCCTTCAGTGTAAATGCACAATTTTCATAGTCATGAAAATACAGAAAAATCTTTAAATGAGAAGGTGTGTCCAAACTTTTGGTCTGTACTGTATATCAGTCAGTGCAATATTGGAAGTACGAGTGTGTGGAATAAAAACTGGGGCTCACAGAACAGTAGATATCACCTGTGGTGTACACCATGATAAGAGGTGTCTAGCAATGCAAAACTTGGCTCTCTTGTATGGAGACAGAAGTAGTGTAACCGGCTTTCAGTAGAAATTCCCATATACAGATCCTAAATAAAACCACCAAGGTCATCTGTTCATTCAATCCCACGGGGGTGAGTCCAAATGGAAAATCCATTGGCATTCTTTTTGGAGGATTGGAATAAACTAATCTCTTTTTCCGATTTTGTCTGACAACCTCTAAAATACAAAAGGAGATAGCTCTGTTGTCACCCTGATGATACCCTCCAATTTGTCTAGTAATGGGGTATCCCTTTTATATCTGATATCTCAGAGGTGTCACTGATGCATTTTCTAAATTCTCTTTTAGTTTTTCTCCCAAAGTCTAAATATTATGAAATTCTTACTAAAATTTTGGTTGAGGGTCTGGATAAAAAAACTAATCTGAAAGAATAAATTTGAATTCATGGCACCTAAATGTCACTATTCCCACTATTTGTGTTCTCCATAAAGTTCACAAAGAGTTAGACCAACTTAGTGGACGACAAAACCTAAGACAGAAACTAAAACACATGAACATATACCCTACTATAAGTAAGTAAAAAGCAAAAGTGAATATACACAACATAGGGCACTTAGTAAACACTGGCTTTAATTAAATAAAAGCCATCTATGCTTTAGGTTCTAGCACTCAATGAGAATTTACAGCAGAAGGATCTCATCAACTTAATCAAATATTTTAAAACAATTATTGCAGTAAAAGAGAAGAGCTCAGATCAGTCAAGCACTTGTTCACACTCACAGAATAGCTGGGTAGATAAGATGCTCACTGCGATCAGTATTTTCAGCAGATTGCAAAGATTAAATGCACAATCAGAGCTTCAAACATAGTAAATCTCCAAAATGCCTGCAGTACATTGATCAAGTGCTCAGTATTACCAGTGCTCAGGAAGAATGGCTCCCATCTCCCCTCACTCCTTTCTGGATGCACTTAAGCCCCCATCACACTAAACGAGATCGCTAGCGAGATCGCTGCTGAGTCACAAGTTTTGTGACGCAACAGCGACCTCAGTAGCGATCTCGCTACCTTTGACACTTAACAGCGACCAGGCCCCCGCTGTGAGATCGCTGGTCGTGTCGGAATGGTCTGGACATTTCTTTGATCGTTGAAGCCCCGCTGGGTAGCATACATCGGTGTGTTTGACACCTTACCAACGACCTTGTTAACGACTCAGACACAGAAACACATAGGCGTGCATCGTTATACAGATCGTTACGGGTCGCCGCATTGTTGCGAAGATGTGACTGTTTGAGATCTCACCAGCGACCACATAGCGACGCAGCAACGATCCCTGACAGGTCGTATCGTTGTCAGGATCGCTGTAGCGTCGCTTAGTGTGACGGGGCCTTTAGTTTCTGCTGGATGGAAAGACCGAGTTAGCAGCTTACAAAAAGGTTCTTTTCTACTGTACTGGTCGTGCCCAGCGAAGCTCCTGTACCCAAGTGTATATCCTAGAAAAATGTACCCCTACAAGAATTCCTACCTACGTGTTTCAGCCTCATTCATGAGGTCTCATCAGGGGAGTGTATTTGCACAAGGGCAATGGATCTAGTAGATCCAAAGATAGCAAACAAGATAAGTTATGGAGCCAGGTGTGATCCCAGCTCATGTATAGGAGAAGTGTGCAGAGTGCTGCACTCCTCCATAAAAATGGAGATTCTGGGGCGTGCTCGGTGGTGCACAGGTACCCCCACCAATAGCATTAGCTTTCATTAAGAGTTACTCTATCTATACATACATAGTGCACCCTTAATGCTTACCGCATTCCAGGTGTGTGATCCTGCACTTCCTGTCCAAATAAACCAGGGAGCCACACTGTTTGATTCACGTACTTTCCCTCCACCCCTCCTGCATAACCATGGGGGCACAGTGCTTGTGCTCCATTAGATAATGCAGGCTCGGCGTGTGACGCTGCTTCCTGGCTGGTCAGTCAATATGGAGACATCTTGCTCCCACTTCATAGCTTCTCTCATGCTGACTCTCCATTATGTGCCACAACCACCTCCCTCGTTTCCCTCCTGCATTAACTCATTGATCAGCATTGCCCTGGAGATACAGCCCTACAGCACTCCCGTAACATCACTAACCAAACAACACCATGAAGACCAAGGAGATCTCCAAACAACTCAGGGACAAAGTTGTTGAGAAGTAGAAGTCAAGGAGATCCAGCCCTGCAGCACTCTCCTGTTCTGTTCAGTGTCCTACTGTTCATGAAACTTATTCTGTCCACTTCTGTTTCTTAATCACTGCTAAATCAATTGAGTATTTATCTCTCACAATACCCATTATGTTCTAATCATAGGACATGTTAAAGTTTCACTATTTATAACGATGCTCAAGTGGCAGTACTATTGATATTACATAAAGAAATTGTCCACTACTTTAAGATTGATGCCCTATCTGTAGGATAGGGCATCAATGTATGATCGGCTGGGGTCCCGGGCGCGGCACCCCGGCCGATCAGCTGTTATAGGTGTCGGAAATCCTTACCTGCAGTGCTTGGCCGTCAAGTTGTAGTGGCCGCTGCTTGTAACTGCACATCAGTTGAATGGGAGGCAGTTGTGCAGTTACAAGTGGCAACCACTACAGATGGATGGCCAGGCACCGCAGTCAAGGACTTCCGGCCGGCGGCCGCCGCCCCCTATAACAGCTGAAAGTGCATCAATGTTAAAGTAGTGAACAACCCCTTTAATTAATATCAATGGCCTTATAGACCACCCCTTTTGTCTTAGAATAGATGAAATCATTAATGGTGTATTCTCCATGTGACCTGGCTGGTGAAGGTATTCCCAGTCTCCATAACTGGACAGGCCACACAGCCTTTGCATTTACAGCAGCCCTTTGGGCTCTTTGGTAACCATGGTAATCACTTTGGGGCCCACAAAATGGCTGGGAACAACTCAGTCTTTTATTGATCAGTTCTTCTTGTAGGTAATTTTAGGGGAGAGTCTGTTTTACTGTTTCTGGTTATCAATGTACAGCAGACATTTTGGAGATTTACTATGTTTGAAGCTTTGATTGTGCATTTAATCTTTGCAACCTGCTGAAAATACTGATAGCAGTGAGCACCTTATCTACCTAAGGCCACGTTCACATGTTCAGTATTAGGTCAGTATTTTCCATCAGTATTTGTAAGCCAAAATCAGGAGAGGAGCAATCAGAGGAAAAGTATAACAGAAACACGTCATCACTTCTGTATTTTCACCCACTCCTGGGTTTGGTTTACAAATACTGAACGTGTGACAATAGCCTTAGGCTGTGTGCCCACGATGCGTTTTTTTAAGCGTTTCCGCAGTGGCAAAAACGCTGTAGAAACGCATGGTAGAAGGCCTGCCATGTTCCCCAATGATAATCCGCATGTGCTGTGCACATGCTGTGGAAATTTCCGCTGCGGATTATCATTGCGGAAAAAAAACGCAGCACTACCAATTATTTTGCGGAAGCGCTGCGTTTTCGCCGCCATTGACTTGCATTCGCAAGCATTCCGCTTCACTAGATAAGGACATGCGGAATGCATGCGTTCAATGTGCGGATGGTACCCAGGTCTAGAGGAGAGGAGACTCTCCTCCAGACCCGGGTACCATAGAAAACTGTAAAAAAAAGAATAAAATAAAAAATAAAGATTATATTTACCTTCTGACGGCCCCCGATGCGCTCGTCCTTTCATGCCGGCAGCTTGCGATGGACTGAAGGACCTGCGCTGATGTCATAGTCATGTGACGGGTCACGCGACGCTGACGTCGGCAGGTCCTTCAGTCTACCGCTGCCGACAGCCAGGACGGTGAAGCATGACAGCGCGGACCATCAGAAGGCAAGTATATATTTTTTCATTTTTTACCTTTCTTTTGGTCACACTATATAAATCCATGCCGTTTGAATGGATTTACATAGTGTGACCAAGTTGTCAAGCACTTTCCAAGTGATGCTAAAATCGCTTGGAAAGCGCTTGTCAACCCGCATGCGGAAATGCATGTGAAGAACGCTTCACTTCCGCATGTCTCTGGCAGGAAAACACATGTACAATCCGCATGCGTTTTATTCTGCCAGGGAGATGCAGAAACGCTCAGGAAAAAATCCTGAGCATTTCTGCATCGTGGGCACATAGCCTTAGTGTGAATAAGTGTTTGTCTGTTCTCAGCTCTTTCAATGTGATAATTGTTTAAAAATATTTGATCAAAAGTTAATTTTTCATAAGTTAATGAGATCCTTTGGCAGGAGATTCTCAAACTCCCTCTGAAGTGATATGGATACAATTTGGATAAATGGGATAAGGCTAAGTGCCCACGATGCAGAAATGCTGCAGATTTTTTCTGCATCTCCCTGGCAGGAAAAACGCATGCGGATTTTACATGCGTTTTTCCTGCCAGGTAGAAGCGTTTGTGAAAAGTTTTTGCATGCGGGTTATCAAGCGCTTTTCCAAGGGATTTTAGCATCACTTGGAAAATGCTTCACAACTTGGGTCACACTATATAAATCTATGCAACCGGCATGGATTTATATAGCGTGACCAAGTTAATAGTTGAAAAAAAGAATAAAAATGGTAAAAAAAATAAAAAAAAAGCATTATACTCACCTTCTGATGGCCCCTGGTCTTTTCTCTGGTGCGTCCGGTCTCTTGTACAGCTCGCAGTGATCTAAAAGGACCTTTCATGACATCATTTAGTCATGTGACAGGTCACGCGACCGCCAACGTCAGCGGTAGCGTGACTGGTCACATGACTAAATGACGTCATGAAAGGTCCTTTTAGACCATAGCAGGCTGCCGGGGAGCCAGAACGCACCGTACAGGAGACCGGGGGCCATCAGAAGGTAAGTATAATGTATATTTTTTATTCTTTTTTTAACAGGTACTATGGTACCCGGGTCAGGAGGAGAGTCTCCTCTTCTCCAGCCCCGAGTACCATCCGCACATTGAATCGCTTAATATCCGCATGTGCAAATGTAGTGATGCGGATATTAAGCGATTCAATGCAAGTCAATGGCGGCAATTACGCTGCGTGTCCGCAAAATTAATAGACATGCTGCGGATTTTTCCGCAATGATAATCCGCAGCATTTTTTTAAGCGTTTTCGCTGCGGAAATTGTTGGGCACGAAGCCTAAGACTTTCTTATATTACATTTATATAGCTTCCCACTGCTGGGTGTCCATAGTTGGGGCCCGGTCCTGCTCAGCCCTTATTCACATTGAGGTCATCTTTGACACATAGTAATGTTTTAATATTAGAGGTTAGGACCGTAATGACAGAAAACAAAAAAAGCATAAAAGCCAAGTTTACTACGTACCCCATGCTATTTATATGCACTTTTGCTTTTTACTTACTTATAGTAGGTAATATGTCCATGTACTTTCTATCTTAGGTTTGGTCTGTTTAATGGCCAGTGTGAACATGCTCCTACACATTGCATATATACCAAATTATACTCCAGTTCATTGATGCAAACATAACACCATCTGTAAAAAAGCTGAAGTTGAAAAGAGGAAGACTTCTACAAATGGATAATTATCCTAAACACACGTCAAATTCCAAACTAGACGACCTCAAAAGCTGCAAGCTGAAGGTTTTACAATGGTCCTCACAGTCTCCTGATCTGAACATCATTGAAAATCTGTGGCTACACCTCAAAATAGCAGTGCATGCAAGATGACCCAGGAATCTCATAGAACTGGAAGAATTTTCCAAGTAAGAATGGATGAAAATCCCTCAAACAAGAATTGAAAGACTATTGTTTGGCTGAAAAAAGCTTTTACAAGCTGTGAAAAAGGGGGCGCAACTAGCTACTAACCATGCAGGATGCCCAAACTTTTACATGCCACTGTATGTTCATAGAGGACAACACTATTGTGCTGCTACTTGTGTGGGGCTGTGGGTGTGCGTGGTGAAGGAGGTGGTCCTCTTACTTGTGTGGGCCTGCGTGCTGGTGGTCTGAGTGGGAAAGGGAGGGTGCTGTTACTTACGTGTGGCGGCATGCTGGGGGGCTCTGTGTGGGGAAAGAGGGGTGCTGCTACTTGCATGGGGAAGGAGGGGGTCCTGTTACTTGCAGGAGGAAGGAAGGGGTGCTGTTACTTACGAGCTGCAACATGCTGGGGTCTGTGTGTGGAAGGAGTAGGTTGTGTTACTTGCATGGAACTGCTTGCTTTGGAACGGAGGGGGTTTGGTAACTTGCATGCAGAAAGACAGGGTGCTGTTACTTACGTGGGGCTGCGTGCTAGGGGTCTGCATAGGGAAGGAGGAGGTGCTTTTAATTGCGTGGGGCTGCACGGGGAAGGAGGGGTTATTGGTCCTTTTGTGGGGCTGCGTGCTGGGGGTCTGTATGGAGAAAGAGGGGGAGCTGTTACTCGCATGGGCTGTGTGCTGAGGGACTGAGTGAAGAAGGTGGGGGTGCTGTTACTTGCATGGGGAAGGAGGGTGGAGACATGAGGGTCAGTGGGTGCTCTCGTTCGCTGGCCTGTCTGTCTTTAGAAAGACATGGACCAGGTCTCATCTCATTGAACTCCCGCACTCCTTCCCGTGGGCAGAATACTACTTAGACCACACAGGGTGAGGGTAACAACAGGGGGATACTTTATTGCATCACCAACAGTCAATAAAATATAGTGCCAGTCTCAGCAAGTACACAAGATGGTGCAAATGACTGAGTCTCACCTTTTCGCTGGGTCGCCGGAGATTAAAACCTCTGACTTCGGGACTTTAGGATCGTCTTCCCCAACCAGTAGCTCCTCGCTTTTGGCGGACACCCACAGAAAGGAGGTAATGACAAGCTTAAGAAGCTAACCCGAGTACAGCGAGGTATGTGGCCAGGTGACCTAACTGTCCCAACCTGGATTCTCCAGACGTCTTTGTGTGTTCAGTGATGGTCAGAGAAGCAGATTTGTATTCCTACAGCTGGGGCCGTGGTCTCTTAAGCTGACATCTTGTAGAGTCTCTTAGAGAAGGAAAGAGGTCTCTTTTTCTACCCACAAATGACATTCAGGGCATTATCCACAGACCTCTGGAAGGGTGGGAGGAGGCATTCTCTCTCTCTCTCATTGTTCCAGTGGACAATTAACCTGCATATTTATCCTGCAATGTTTGCAGTCACCAAATAACAAACATCGATTGTTCAAACAACCTGCACCTTTGTTCTCAAGGAAAAAAGAACAATAAGCTGCAGGGGCTGATACAATAGAGAATCAACAGCCATTCACCAAATCATCATACAACAGACAAATCTACACCAAGCGTGGGGGTCTGTATGGGGAAGGAGAGGGTCCTGTTACTTGCATGGGGCTGTGTGCTGGGGGTCTCTATGGGGAAGGAGGGGGGGCTGTGTGCTGGGGGTCTGTATGGGAAAGGAGGGGGGTTCTGTTACTTGCATGGGGCTGTGTGCTGGGGTCTGTATGGGAAAGGAGTGGGGTTCTGTTACTTGCATGGGGCTGTGTGCTGGGGGTCTGTATGGGAAAGGAGGGGGGTTCTGTTACTTGCATGGGGCTGTATGCTGGGGGTCTGTATGGGAAAGGAGGGGGGTTCTGTTACTTGCATGGGGCTGTATGCTGGGGGTCTGTATGGGAAAGGAGGGGGGTTCTGTTACTTGCATGGGGCTGTGTGCTGGGGGTCTGTATGGGAAAGGAGGGGGGTTCTGTTACTTGCATGGGGCTGTGTGCTGGGGGTCTGTATGGGAAAGGAGGGGGGTTCTGTTACTTGCATGGGGCTGTGTGCTGAGGGTCTGTATGGGGAAGGAGGGGGGTTCTGTTACTTGCATGGGGCTGTGTGCTGGGGGTCTGTATGGGGAAGGAGAGGGTCCTGTTACTTGCATGGGGCTGTGTGCTGGGGGTCTGTATGGTGAAGGAGGAGGGTCCTGTTACTTGCATGGGGCTGTGGGGGTCTTCTAAAATCCCTCCTCAGATCACTCACACTGAGTCCTGTGTCCTCATCCCACCTGCACAGGCTCCATGGTGCAGCCCCTCAGTCCTCACCTTCCCAGCAGCCTCAGCACAACACAGCTTCCTGGTGTCCGATCTTCACTCACTGGACTGAAGGAGGCCCCGCCCCCTTCCAGTGACATCATCCCTCTCAAAGAATCACCTCCACTCTAGACACTACCAACACCACATATATGGCTGTGTGCACAGGACCTGTGATGAGGTCACAGGAGGGGAGGAGTCAGGAGTCACATGATCAGGGGCCTCAGTGGATGCAGGACTCTGCTGTGCTGGTTGTCATGGTGCTGGATGAGGTGAAGTTTATGTGTGGGGTCAGGAGGGGTTTACAGTGTGGATGTAGCAGAGCCGTGTGCGTACGAGGTGTACGGAGCGGAGCCGCGTGTGTACGAGGTGTACGGAGCGGAGCCGCGTGTGTACGAGGTGTACGGAGCGGAGCCTCGTGTACGGAGCGGAGCCATGTGTGTACGAGGTGTACGGAGCAGAGCCGTGTGTGTACGAGGTGTACGGAGCGGAGCCGCGCGTGTACGAGGTGTACGGAGCGGAGCCGCGTGTGTACGAGGTGTACGGAGCAGAGCCGTGTGTGTACGAGGTGTACGGAGCAGAGCCGCGTGTGTACGAGGTGTACGGAGCGGAGCCGCGCGTGTACGAGGTGTACGGAGCGGAGCCGCGTGTGTACGAGGTGTACGGAGCGGAGCCATGTGTGTACGAGGTGTACGGAGCAGAGCCGCGTGTGTACGAGGTGTACGGAGCGGAGCCGCGTGTGTACGAGGTGTACGGAGCAGAGCCGTGTGTGTACGAGGTGTACGGAGCAGAGCCGCGTGTGTACGAGGTGTACGGAGCAGAGCCGTGTGTGCGAGGTGTACGGAGCGGAGCCGCGTGTACGAGGTGTACGGAGCGGAGCCGTGTGTGTACGAGGTGTACGGAGCAGAGCCGCGTGTACGAGGTGTACGGAGCGGAGCCGCGCGTGTACGAGGTGTACGGAGCAGAGCCGCGCGTGTACGAGGTGTACGGAGCAGAGCCGCGCGTGTACGAGGTGTACGGAGCAGAGCCGCGCGTGTACGAGGTGTACGGAGCAGAGCCGCGCGTGTACGAGGTGTACGGAGCAGAGCCGCGCGTGTACGAGGTGTACGGAGCAGAGCCGCGCGTGTACGAGGTGTACGGAGCGGAGCCGCGCGTGTACGAGGCGTACGGAGCGGAGCCGCGCGTGTACGAGGCGTACGGAGCGGAGCCGCGCGTGTACGAGGCGTACGGAGCGGAGCCGCGCGTGTACGAGGCGTACGGAGCGGAGCCGCGCGTGTACGAGGCGTACGGAGCGGAGCCGCGCGTGTACGAGGCGTACGGAGCGGAGCCGCGCGTGTACGAGGCGTACGGAGCGGAGCCGCGCGTGTACGAGGCGTACGGAGCGGAGCCGCGCGTGTACGAGGCGTACGGAGCGGAGCCGCGCGTGTACGAGGCGTACGGAGCGGAGCCGCGCGTGTACGAGGCGTACGGAGCGGAGCCGCGCGTGTACGAGGCGTACGGAGCGGAGCCGAGCGTGTGTACGAGGCTTACGGAGCGGAGCTGCGCGTGTACGAGGCTTACGGAGCGGAGCCGCGCGTGTACGAGGCGTACGGAGCGGAGCCGAGCGTGTGTACGAGGCTTACGGAGCGGAGCCGCGCGTGTACGAGGCGTACGGAGCGGAGCCGCGCGTGTACGAGGCGTACGGAGCGGAGCCGCGCGTGTACGAGGCGTACGGAGCGGAGCCGCGCGTGTACGAGGCGTACGGAGCGGAGCCGCGCCTGTACGAGGCGTACGGAGCGGAGCCGCGCCTGTACGAGGCGTACGGAGCGGAGCCGCGCCTGTACGAGGCGTACGGAGCGGAGCCGCGCCTGTACGAAGCGTACGGAGCGGAGCCGCGTGTGTATGGAGCGGAGCCGTGTGTACGAGGTGTACGGAGCGGAGCCGCGCGTGTACGAGGCGTACGGAGCGGAGCCGCGCCGCGCGTGTACGAGGCGTGCGGAGCCGCGCGTGTACGAGGCGCACGGAGCGGAGCCGCGCGTGTACGAGGCGTACGGAGCGGAGCCGCGCGTGTACGAGGCGTACGGAGCGGAGACGCGCGTGTATGAGGCGTACGGAGCGGAGCCGCGCGTGTACGAGGCGTACGGAGCGGAGCCGCGCGTGTACGAGGCGTACGGAGCGGAGCCGCGCGTGTACGAGGCGTACGGAGCGGAGCCGCGCGTGTACGAGGCGTGCGGAGCCGCGCGTGTACGAGGCGTACGGAGCGGAGCCGCGCGCGTACGAGGCGTACGGAGCGGAGCCGCGCCTGTACGAGGCGTACGGAGCGGAGCCGCGTGTGTATGGAGCGGAGCCGTGTGTACGAGGTGTACGGAGCGGAGCCGCGCGTGTACGAGGCGTACGGAGCGGAGCCGCGCGTGTACGAGGCGTGCGGAGCCGCGCGTGTACGAGGCGCACGGAGCGGAGCCGCGCGTGTACGAGGCGTACGGAGCGGAGCCGCACGTGTACGAGGCGTACGGAGCGGAGCCGCGCGTGTACGAGGCGTACGGAGCGGAGCCGCGCGTGTACGAGGCGTACGGAGCGGAGCCGCGCGTGTACGAGGCGTACGGAGCGGAGCCGCGCGTGTACGAGGCGTACGGAGCGGAGCCGCGTTTGTACGAGGTGTACGGAGCGGAGCCGCACGTGTACGAGGTGTACGGAGCGGAGCTGCGCGTGTACGAGGCGTACGGAGCGGAGCCGCGCGTGTACGAGGCGTACGGAGCGGAGCCGCACGTGTGTACGAGGCTTACGGAGCGGAGCCGCGCGTGTACGAGGCGTACGGAGCGGAGCCGCACGTGTACGAGGTGTACGGAGCGGAGCCGCGCGTGTTCGAGGTGTACGGAGCGGAGCCGCGTTTGTATGAGGTGTACGGAGCGGAGCCGCGCGCTTACGGAGCGGAGCCGCGCGTGTACGAGGCGTACAGAGCGGAGCCGCGCGTGTACGAGGCGTACGGAGCGGAGCCGCGCGTGTACGAGGCGTACGGAGCGGAGACGCGCGTGTACGAGGTGTACGGAGCGGAGACGCGTGTGTACGATGCGTACGGAGCGGAGCCGCGTGTGTACGAGTTGTACGGAGAGGAGCCGCGCATGTACAAGGTGTGAATAATTAGCGGACGCCATGTCGCATTTGGGGAGCTCCTGATGTGCCTAAACAGTGGAAACCCCCCACAAGTGACACCATTTTGGAAACTAGACCCCTTAGGGAACTTATCTAGATGTGTGGTGAGCACCTTGAACCCCCAGGTGCTTCACAGAAGTTTATAATATTGAGCCGTAAAAATAAAATTGTCATATTTTTCCCACAAAAACGTTTTTCATCCCTTAATTTTGCATTATCATAAGGGTAACAGGAGAAATTGCACCATGTAATTTGTTGTGCAATTTCTCCTGAGTACGCCGATACCCCATATGTGGGGGAAAACCACTGCTTTGGTGTACGGCCGGGTTCGGAAGAGAAAGGAGCGCTATGTTGGCTGGGATAGGTTGCAGACACCATGTCACATTTGAAGAGTCGCTGACATGCCGAAACAGCAGAAACCCCCACAAATGACCCCATTTAGTAAACTACACCTCTCAAGGAATTCATCTAGGGAAGTAGTAAGCATTTTTTTATTTATACCATTGGGCAGTGAAGAAAACAATTATATTTTTACCACAAAAAAATGTTTTACCCTCAGATTTTACATTTTCACACAGGGCAGTGGGTAAAAATGGTGCCGAAATGTGTCACACAATGTCTTCTAAACGTGGCAATACCCTATATGTGGCTGTACCGTACCGCTTAGCCATACGGCGAGATCCGGGAGGGACGGAGCGCTATTTGACTCTTGTAGAACAAATTATTGTAGAATAGTTTGCGGACTCCATATACACAGCCTCTAAGTTCTAGAAGAGCAGAATCCCCCCTCAAGTGAACCTATTTTGAAAATTATACCCCTCTGGGAATTTACCTACAGGTGTAGTGACGATATTGACTCCATGGGTCTTTTCCGGAAACAAGCAGCAGTGGATGTTGCTGAGTGAAAATTTCAAACTGCTGTTGAAGTGACCAGTACGCTGTAGTGACCAGTACGTTGTGCCCAGCTCGTGCTTCTGGAGACATGCACCTATAAATTAGGCAAGCTCTCATCGCTACAGGAATGCCAAACATGTGAACCCTAAATGTAGTTTAGGCACATTGTGGGACTCAGAAGGGAGGGAGGCATTTTGATTTGGGAGCATAACATTTTCTGAATTTCTTTTGGGGGGCAAGGGCCATTTCGCTTTTCCAGAGCCTTTCTGCTACCAGTAACTTGGAAGTCCCTTATATTTTTAACAGATAACAGACCTGAGTGGGGACTAGCTTTTTTTGAGGACTGAGTTGAAGCTTTTATTGGGAACATTTTACATAACATTTATCCGGCGCTCTAGGCTGAGCACTTACATCGGGGTTTCCATCTAAATTTCCAAGTGATGTAATTCAGATGAAACCCCTGCGGGATCCATTCACTATAATGAGGCAGCAGAGTTACTCTGGACTCCGTCTGGCCTCTGTTTAACGGTGTCCTTTTTTTCAGAAGTGCACAAAACTGTGGCCAACCGCACTTTTATGCACGCCTAAAAAAACTGACATCGTGGGATCACAGGCCAGACGGCATCAACAGTGCCTATATCTGCCTCATTACAGGGAATCTTCCGTCATGGGTTTCCGTCTGAATCACGTATTTCAGAGATTTACACGGAAACTCTGGTGTAAGTGCTCAGCGCAGAGCGCAGGATAAATGTGGGCAGAGCCTTTCTGCGATCTTTGGGAGACATAATAAACAAATCAGTAGCAGGTGAAGAATTGGTTTTATTTCTTTTTTACGCCGTTCCTTGTGCGGTATAAGTGATTAGACGACTTTATTCTTCAGGTCGGTGCGATTACAGAGATACCAGATTTATATTGGGTTTTTATGATTGACAGCTGTCACACACTAAAAGACGCTTTTTTTGCAAAATCTAGTTTTTGCATCGCCATATTTTGAGAGCTATAATTTTTTCATATTTCAGCTGACAGAGTCATGTGAGGGTTTGTTTTTTGTGGGATGAGTTGACGTTTTTATTGGTACCATTTTTGGGTACATGACATTTTTTGATCGCTTTCTATTCGTTTTTTGGTAAAATGAGCAAAAATCAACAATTCAGGAATTGTTTTTTGAGGTTTTTTGTTATGCCATTCTGCGTGTGGTAAAAGTGATCAGGCAGCGTTATTCTTCGGGTCACTACGTTTACAGTGATACTACACTTATATATTTTTTTATGTTTTGGCGCTTTTACACAATAAAACTATTTTATAGAAAAAATAATTTTTTTGCATCGCTTTATTCTGAGAGGTATAAGTTTTTTATTTTTCGGCTGATGGAGCTGTATGGCGGCTTTTTTTTTTGCGGAACAAGATGACGTTTTCAGCAGTACCATTTCTATTTCCATTTGGCTTTTTGATTGCATTTTATTCCACTTTTTGTTTGGCGATATGATGAAAAAGCATAGTTTTTTGCTCCGTTTTTTATTTTTATTTTTTACGGTGTGCACAGAAGGGGTTAATTAGTGTGGCAGTTTTATAGATTGGGTTGTTTCGGACACGGCGATACCAAATATGTGTACTTTTTTTGGTTTTGCATAAATACACTGATTTATTGGTTTAATATTTTATTTATTTATTTTGCGATTTTTTTTAACAGTTTGAAAACATTTTTTAGGCTTTTTTTTTTACATTTTTACTTAGTCCTGTATGGGACATTAATTGTTATTTTTCTAATCATTGTTCTCATGCAGTGCAATAGACATTTATTGCATTGCATGAGAGCTCTGCTGATAGTGTAAAACTGTCATTATCTCCTGCTAGACTCAGCTGCGGGCTGAGCCTAGCAGGACACCGTACTTGGCAGACCCAGAGGCGGTCATGTGACCTCCGGCTGCCATGACAATGCCAGGTCCTCTCAGACATCAGGGGGGCCAGCGGAGAGGTAAGTGGGCGACCCCCTCTCCTCTCACTATCTTCTAAATGCCGCGATCGCTATAGATCGTGGCATCTAGAAGGTAGCTAAGGGTTAACATCATTGGGACCTGATCCAATCAGATCCTGATGATGTCCCCTGTCAGAGCTGTCAGAGGGCTGCGGGACCACCGACCGTTTATAAACGTCGGCGCTGCACAGAGCCCAGGCAGCGCCGACGTTTATATACAGTGGGCGGTCGGGAAGCGGTTTTAAAAATCATTTATTTTGGTTATGTTTAAAAGGTGGCTCAATGTCAGCCCTTTAACACTTAATAGTCGGTAAAATAGAATTGGGATAGTTTTAATATAGAGCAGCGATAAGATCCCGACCGCTCCTTGTAACTCTTAAATTTGCTTATTTGTAATTTGTAAAGAACATTTAATATTATTAGTATTTGTTTATATTTCCTGTTGCAGATTACAGACAACATTCAGTATTGTTCACTGTTTTAGGTAAATGTAATTTCTAAATATTTGCACATCAGTTTATACCACTCTCATTTGTCTTTCAGGGCTGTTTCACATATCAGTGTGTCCATTATGTGTAGTGACAGTTTCCACACGTACTGGAAACACTGACACATGCAGACCCATTCAAATCTATGGGTCTGTGCACGTCAGTGTGTTTCCACGGACCATGTGTTTGTGTGTTCCACACGTAGACATGTCCGTTTTTTACACTCTGCACAGTCCGCAAAATCTCCCATGCTGAACACACACGGATGACATCCATGTGTCATCAGTGTGACACGTACCAGCGCCTGGGAATCAGTGTACAGTTAGCGCTGTTCCCAAGCGCAGTGTGCTGAATGCAGCCCTCATCATTGTCCCTTGCTCACGCTGTGATCAGCACGAGCAATGGAAAATGTTGGGAGAAGTAGTCTGCTCTTGCAGTGTCCATGTGTACAAATAAGAATAAAATAAAATCCTTATTCTCACCTGCCCAGAGATGTCCCCCGCTGTAATCCTCTGACCGCTGACACTGAGGAGTCGGGGAGAATGAGCCGCAACAGTGAGTGGGGCCCTGCACTGAGCGGAGCTCACTGAGTGACACACCGCTCCTGAGCTCAGCGCAGCTCCGGGGCCCGCTCCCGCTTGCTGAAGCGGCTCATTCTCCCCGGCTCCTCTGCGTCAGTGGTCAATGGATTACAGCGGGGGAGATCTCTGGACAGGTGAGTATAAGGATTTTATTCTTATTTTTACACATGGACACTGCTGGAGCAGACTACTCCCAACATTGTCCCTTACTCATGCTCATCACAGCGCAAGCAAGGGACAATGATAAGGGCAGCGTTCAGCACCCAACGCTTGGAAACAGCACTAACTGTACACTGATACTCAGGCGCCACTATGTGTGCTCCTGATGCGGCACGCGATTGCCACACACGGACACACAGATATCTCCCGTACTGGTTTTTCCGGTACTGGAAAAATCAGGACATGTGAAACAGCCCTTACTGTCTAATTAAATTTTTGCCTGAAATTCACTTACTTTAATTTAAAATAGTAATTTGCAAGTGTTGATGAGCGATATTAGAGTGATTTGGAACAGCACTAACTGTACACTGATTCCCAGGCTCTGCTACGTGTGCTCCTAATGTGGCACACGGTTGCCACACACGGACACGGATATCTCCAGTAATGGTTTTTCTGGTACCGGAAAAATCAGAATGTATGAAACAGCCCTTACTGTTTAATTACATTTTTGCCTGAAATTCACTTACTTTAAATTATAATAGTAATTTGCAAGTGTTGATGAGCGATATTAGGGTGATTTGAAGCAACTAGGGTAAAGTGAAGTTCAGGTAATTCGACACAACCAGTAGTAACACTGGTACAAAAGCTGGTGCGTGCATCCTATTGCAATAGAAACTGCAGAAGGAACTACTGAGTTTACCGTGTAGGTACCACATTCACAAGCTAATTATTGCAAGCGTGTTTGATAAATTGTGGCCCGAATCAACAGGTGCAAATATGAAGTTGTTCGAGAGATTTTCGGCTGCCTGTAGTCAACTGGACAAAACCAAGTTTTCGGCTGGAATGGAAGATGACATATTTTCCACTGAGCTGGGTCCACAAAAGGAGTGTCTAGTGGAATTTTGCACCAACCAGCTTGCACAATGCCATCCAACAGATGATTACAAGGAATTGTTAACACTGTCACTCCTGTTCCTTGCTTCACCAGCAAACCGAGATGAACACATCAACACTTCAGGCGTCTACCATCGGCCCCGATGGATGGCCCAAGTGAGATACACTTTGAAGATCTTCATGTTTCGTCAATTTTGTTTAACTTTGACAGAGTTAAAAAATCTCTGGCAATTTTGCACTTTTACTGTCTGCTTATACTTAACCCTCAACTGGTGAGGTGGGGTTTTTGTCACGCAACTGGTGATGTGGGGTTTCCTATACCCCAGTGTTTAGAAATCTCTTATTTTTACAGAAAATGCAAAGATCACGTTTGTTTTAATCGTTTTCTTATTTGCGATTGATTACACATGAGTATAACAAATTTTTTGACACCCACAAATGGATGGAAGCTAGTGAGACACGTATCCTCATACCAGCATTTTTCAAAGAATGGGTGCCGAACAAAAATTCCCTGGGACATGGCAAACCCCACCTCACCAGTTGAGGGTTAAAGGCTTATTACCTCTTCAGATCCCAGCCACATCACTGCGAAATGACTTGACATTACTGCAAGAGCTTGTAGCATACAAAGGAACCAACGGAATCACCTATAGTACCTCAGTGAGATTATGGTGGGTCTGGCTTTTTTTGACAGTGAGGTTCCAACTGCAGAAAAGGTTGAGATGGTACTGGCTCTGCAGAATGAAGGCAACGATGTCTGCTCAACTTGCGTGCAGCTTGCCGAAGACCTTGTGTCACACAAGAAACTTCATCACTTTATGTCATCCAACACAAAACAACTGTTTGTTGCACTGGAAATAACCCAAGATTTTCTACATCAAGATCCTTGTCTGTGGCACACCAATGCAAGTTACATCGCTGCATCCTCAAAAGTCGTCAGATTGAAAATCATGAATGACGCCGCCGAACACGCCATTGCACTCATGCGTTTATTCTCCAGTGTGTGGAGAAGCATTGCCATGACCAAATAAAGCGCGTTTTGTTAAAAGTGAAACCACTGTAAATTTGTACATTTACTTTTGCTGCAAGACATTTATTACAAATAATTGTCAGTTTTGTGATGATTGAGCCACCAGTAAACAATGTTGCAATGATACAAAATTTTCTGTATGTTACAATCACACCAAAGTGAATTATTCCTAGGGATGAAAACTAAAAATTTGCACAAAAATGTCACACGACAATCCGGATGGTTTGGAGCGCAGTCACATCGGTGATGCAACCGCTCTCTGCGCCAGCTGGAACACACTGAGCAGAGTTTGAGAGCCGCTGC
>NW_027369333.1:0-43400 GCF_046119375.1 Phyllobates terribilis
AAGATGTCATAATGGTTGTCATTGCGACTGTGATTTAACAATGGTCGTAATGGCTACGATAATGTCATAATGGTCGTCATGGCGACGTTGATGTCATAATGGTCGCCATGGCGACGATGATGTCACAATGGTTGTCATGGCGACTGTGATTTAATAATGGTCGTAATGGCTACGATGATGTCATAATGGTCGTCATGGCGACGGTGATGTCATAATGGTCGCCATGGCGACGATTATGTCATAATGGTTGTCATGGCGACGATGATGTCATAATGGTTGTCATGGCGACTGTGATTTAATAATAGTCTTAATGGCTACGATGATGTCATAATGGTCGTCATGGCGACGGTAATGTCATAATGGTCGCCATGGCGACGATGATGTCATAATGGTTGTCATGGCGACGATGATGTCATAATGGTCGTCATGGCGACGGTGATGTCATAATGGTCGCCATGGTGACGATGATGTCATAATGGTTGTCATGGCGACGATGATGTCATAATGGTCATCATGGCGACGATGATATCATATTGGTTGTCTTGGCGATGATGATGTCATAACGGTTGCCATGGCGACGATGATGTCATAAGGGTCGTCATGGCGGCGATAATGTCATAACGGTCATCATGGCGATGATGATGTCATAATGGTCGTCATGGCAACAGTGATGTCATGATGTCATAATGGTCGTCATGGCGACGAAGATGTCATAATGGTTGTCATGGCGACTGTGATTTAATAATGGTCGTAATGGCTACGATGATGTCATAATGGTCATCATGGCGATGGTGATGTCATAATGTTCGCCGTGGCGACGATGATGTCATAATGGTTGTAATGGCAACTGTGATTTAATAATGGTCGTAATGGCTACGATGATGTCATAATGGTCATCATGGCGATGGTAATGTCATAATGGTCGCCATGGCGACGATGATGTCAAAATGGTTGTCATGGCGACGATGATGTCATAATGGTCGTCATGGTGATTATGATGTCATAATGGTCGTCATGGCGACGATGATGTCATAATGGTCGTCATGACAATGAAGATGTCATAATGGTTGTCATGGCGACTGATTTAATAATGGTCGTCATGGTGACGGTGATGTCATAATGGTCGCCATGGCGACGATGATGTCATAATGGTTGTCATGGCGATGATGATGTCATAATGGTCATCATGGCGACGATGATATCATATTGGTTGTCTTGGCGATGATGATGTCATAATGGTTGCCACGGCGACGATGATGTCATAAGGGTCGTCATGGCGGCGATAATGTCATAACGGTCATCATGACGATGATGATGTCAAAATGGTTGTCATGGCGACGATGATGTCATAATGGTCGTCATGGTGATTATGATGTCATAATGGTCGTCATGGCGACGATGATGTCATAATGGTCGTCATGACAATGAAGATGTCATAATGGTTGTCATGGCGACTGATTTAATAATGGTCGTCATGATGACGGTGATGTCATAATGGTCGCCATGGCGACGATGATGTCATAATGGTTGTCATGGCGACGATGATGTCATAATGGTCATCATGGCGACGATGATATCATATTGGTTGTCTTGGCGATGATGATGTCATAATGGTTGCCACGGCGACGATGATGTCATAAGGGTCGTCATGGCGACGATGATGTCATAATGGTCGTCATGACAATGAAGATGTCATAATGGTTGTCATGGCGACTATGATTTAATATTGGTCGTCATGGCGACGATGATGTCATAATGGTCGTCATGGCGACGATGATGTCATAATGGTCGTCATGGCAACGGTGCTGTCATAATGGTCGTCATGGCAACAGTGATGTCATGATGTCATAATGGTCGTCATGGCGACGAAGATGTCATAATGGTTGTCAAGGCGACTGTGATTTAACAATGGTCGTAATGGCTACGATGATGTCATAATGGTCGTCATGGCGACGGTAATGTCATAATGGTCGCCATGGCGACGATGATGTCATAATGGTTGTCATGGCGACGATGATGTCTTAATGGTCATCATGGCGACGGTGGTGTCATAATGGTCGACATGGCGATGGTTATGTCATAATGGTTGTCATGGCGACGATTATGTCATAATGGTCGTCATGGCAACGATGATGTCATAAGGGTCGTCATGGCGACGATGATGTCATAATGGTCGTCATGGCAACGGTGATGTCATAATGGTCGTCATGGCAACAGTGATGTCATGATGTCATAATGGTCGTCATGGCGACGAAGATGTCATAATGGTTGTCATGGCGACTGTAATTTAACAATGGTCGTAATGGCTACGATAATGTCATAATGGTCGTCATGGCGACGGTGATGTCATAATGGTCGCCATGGCGACGATGATGTCATATTGGTTGTCATGGCGACGATGATGTCATAATGGTCATCATGGCGACGATGATATCACATTGGTTGTCTTGGCGATGATGATGTCATAATGGTTGCCATGGCGACGATGATGTCATAAGGGTCGTCATGGCGGCGATAATGTCATAACGGTCATCATGGCGATGATGATGTCATAATGGTCGCCATGGCGACGATGATGTGATAATGGTCGTCATGGCGATTGTGATGTCATAATGGTTGTCATGGCGACGATGATGTCATAATGGTTGTCATGGCGACGATGATGTCATAATGGTCGTCATGGCGACGATGATGTCATAATGGTCGTCATGGCGATTGTGATGTCATAATGGTTGTCAGGGCGGACGATGATGTCATAATGGTCGTCATGGTGACGATGATGTCATAATGGTCGTCATGGCAACGGTGATGTCATAATGGTCGTCATGGCAACGGTGATGTCATGATGTCATAATGGTCGTCATGGCGACGAAGATGTCATAATGGTTGTCATGGCGACTGTGATTTAACAATGGTCGTAATGGCTACGATAATGTCATAATGGTCGTCATGGCGACGTTGATGTCATAATGGTCGCCATGGCGACGATGATGTCACAATGGTTGTCATGGCGACTGTGATTTAATAATGGTCGTAAGGGCTACGATGATGTCATAATGGTCGTCATGGCGACGGTGATGTCATAATGGTCGCCATGGCGACGATTATGTCATAATGGTTGTCATGGCGACGATGATGTCATAATGGTTGTCATGGCGACTGTGATTTAACAATGGTCGTAATGGCTACGATAATGTCATAATGGTCGTCATGGCGACGGTGATGTCATAATGGTCGCCATGGTGACGATGATGTCATAATGGTTGTCATGGCGACGATGATGTCATAATGGTCATCATGGCGACGATGATATCATATTGGTTGTCTTGGCGATGATGATGTCATAACGGTTGCCATGGCGACGATGATGTCATAAGGGTCGTCATGGCGGCGATAATGTCATAACGGTCATCATGGCGATGATGATGTCATAATGGTCGTCATGGCAACAGTGATGTCATGATGTCATAATGGTCGTCATGGCGACGAAGATGTCATAATGGTTGTCATGGCGACTGTGATTTAATAATGGTCGTAATGGCTACGATGATGTCATAATGGTCATCATGGCGATGGTGATGTCATAATGTTCGCCGTGGCGACGATGATGTCATAATGGTTGTAATGGCAACTGTGATTTAATAATGGTCGTAATGGCTACGATGATGTCATAATGGTCATCATGGCGATGGTAATGTCATAATGGTCGCCATGGCGACGATGATGTCAAAATGGTTGTCATGGCGATGATGATGTCATAATGGTCGTCATGGTGATTATGATGTCATAATGGTCGTCATGGCGACGATGATGTCATAATGGTCGTCATGACAATGAAGATGTCATAATGGTTGTCATGGCGACTGATTTAATAATGGTCGTCATGGTGACGGTGATGTCATAATGGTCGCCATGGCGACGATGATGTCATAATGGTTGTCATGGCGACGATGATGTCATAATGGTCATCATGGCGACGATGATATCATATTGGTTGTCTTGGCGATGATGATGTCATAATGGTTGCCACGGCGACGATGATGTCATAAGGGTCGTCATGGCGGCGATAATGTCATAACGGTCATCATGACGATGATGATGTCATAATGGTCGTCATGGCGATTGTGATGTCATAATGGTTGCCATGGCGACGATGATGTCATAATGGTCGTCATGGCGACGATGATGTCATAATGGTCGTCATGACAATGAAGATGTCATAATGGTTGTCATGGCGACTATGATTTAATAATGGTCGTCATGGCGACGATGATGTCATAATGGTCGTCATGGCGACGATGATGTCATAATGGTCGTCATGGCAACGGTGCTGTCATAATGGTCGTCATGGCAACAGTGATGTCATGATGTCATAATGGTCGTCATGGCGACGAAGATGTCATAATGGTTGTCAAGGCGACTGTGATTTAACAATGGTCGTAATGGCTACGATGATGTCATAATGGTTGTCATGGCGACGGTGATGTCATAATGGTCGCCATGGCGACGATGATGTCATAATGGTTGTCATGGCGACGATGATGTCATAATGGTCATCATGGCGACGATGATATCATATTGGTTGTCTTGGCGATGATGATGTCATAATGGTTGCCACGGCGACGATGATGTCATAAGGGTCGTCATGGCGGCGATAATGTCATAACGGTCATCATGACGATGATGATGTCATAATGGTCGTCATGGCGATTGTGATGTCATAATGGTTGCCATGGCGACGATGATGTCATAATGGTCGTCATGGCGACGATGATGTCATAATGGTCGTCATGACAATGAAGATGTCATAATGGTTGTCATGGCGACTATGATTTAATATTGGTCGTCATGGCGACGATGATGTCATAATGGTCATCATGGCGACGATGATGTCATAATGGTCGTCATGGCAACGGTGCTGTCATAATGGTCGTCATGGCAACAGTGATGTCATGATGTCATAATGGTCGTCATGGCGACGAAGATGTCATAATGGTTGTCAAGGCGACTGTGATTTAACAATGGTCGTAATGGCTACGATGATGTCATAATGGTCGTCATGGCGACGGTAATGTCATAATGGTCGCCATGGCGACGATGATGTCATAATGGTTGTCATGGCGACGATGATGTCTTAATGGTCATCATGGCAACGGTGGTGTCATAATGGTCGACATGGCGATGGTTATGTCATAATGGTTGTCATGGCGACGATTATGTCATAATGGTCGTCATGGCAACGATGATGTCATAAGGGTCGTCATGGCGACGATGATGTCATAATGGTCGTCATGGCAACGGTGATGTCATAATGGTCGTCATGGCAACAGTGATGTCATGATGTCATAATGGTCGTCATGGCGACGAAGATGTCATAATGGTTGTCATGGCGACTGTGATTTAACAATGGTCGTAATGGCTACGATAATGTCATAATGGTCGTCATGGCGACGGTGATGTCATAATGGTCGCCATGGCGACGATGATGTCATATTGGTTGTCATGGCGACGATGATGTCATAATGGTCATCATGGCGACGATGATATCACATTGGTTGTCTTGGCGATGATGATGTCATAATGGTTGCCATGGCGACGATGATGTCATAAGGGTCGTCATGGCGGCGATAATGTCATAACGGTCATCATGGCGATGATGATGTCATAATGGTCGCCATGGCGACGATGATGTGATAATGGTCGTCATGGCGATTGTGATGTCATAATGGTTGTCATGGCGACGATGATGTCATAATGGTTGTCATGGCGACGATGATGTCATAATGGTCGTCATGGCGACGATGATGTCATAATGGTCGTCATGGCGATTGTGATGTCATAATGGTTGTCAGGGCGGACGATGATGTCATAATGGTCGTCATGGTGACGATGATGTCATAATGGTCGTCATGGCAACGGTGATGTCATAATGGTCGTCATGGCAACGGTGATGTCATGATGTCATAATGGTCGTCATGGCGACGAAGATGTCATAATGGTTGTCATGGCGACTGTGATTTAACAATGGTCGTAATGGCTACGATAATGTCATAATGGTCGTCATGGCGACGTTGATGTCATAATGGTCGCCATGGCGACGATGATGTCACAATGGTTGTCATGGCGACTGTGATTTAATAATGGTCGTAATGGCTACGATGATGTCATAATGGTCGTCATGGCGACGGTGATGTCATAATGGTCGCCATGGCGACGATTATGTCATAATGGTTGTCATGGCGACGATGATGTCATAATGGTTGTCATGGCGACTGTGATTTAACAATGGTCGTAATGGCTACGATAATGTCATAATGGTCGTCATGGCGACGGTGATGTCATAATGGTCGCCATGGTGACGATGATGTCATAATGGTTGTCATGGCGACGATGATGTCATAATGGTCATCATGGCGACGATGATATCATATTGGTTGTCTTGGCGATGATGATGTCATAACGGTTGCCATGGCGACGATGATGTCATAAGGGTCGTCATGGCGGCGATAATGTCATAACGGTCATCATGGCGATGATGATGTCATAATGGTCGTCATGGCAACAGTGATGTCATGATGTCATAATGGTCGTCATGGCGACGAAGATGTCATAATGGTTGTCATGGCGACTGTGATTTAATAATGGTCGTAATGGCTACGATGATGTCATAATGGTCATCATGGCGAAGGTGATGTCATAATGTTCGCCGTGGCGACGATGATGTCATAATGGTTGTAATGGCAACTGTGATTTAATAATGGTCGTAATGGCTACGATGATGTCATAATGGTCATCATGGCGATGGTAATGTCATAATGGTCGCCATGGCGACGATGATGTCAAAATGGTTGTCATGGCGATGATGATGTCATAATGGTCGTCATGGTGATTATGATGTCATAATGGTCGTCATGGCGACGATGATGTCATAATGGTCGTCATGACAATGAAGATGTCATAATGGTTGTCATGGCGACTGATTTAATAATGGTCGTCATGGTGACGGTGATGTCATAATGGTCGCCATGGCGAAGATGATGTCATAATGGTTGTCATGGCGACGATGATGTCATAATGGTCATCATGGCGACGATGATATCATATTGGTTGTCTTGGCGATGATGATGTCATAATGGTTGCCACGGCGACGATGATGTCATAAGGGTCGTCATGGCGGCGATAATGTCATAACGGTCATCATGACGATGATGATGTCATAATGGTCGTCATGGCGATTGTGATGTCATAATGGTTGCCATGGCGACGATGATGTCATAATGGTCGTCATGGCGACGATGATGTCATAATGGTCGTCATGACAATGAAGATGTCATAATGGTTGTCATGGCGACTATGATTTAATAATGGTCGTCATGGCGACGATGATGTCATAATGGTCGTCATGGCGACGATGATGTCATAATGGTCGTCATGGCAACGGTGCTGTCATAATGGTCGTCATGGCAACAGTGATGTCATGATGTCATAATGGTCGTCATGGCGACGAAGATGTCATAATGGTTGTCAAGGCGACTGTGATTTAACAATGGTCGTAATGGCTACGATGATGTCATAATGGTTGTCATGGCGACGGTGATGTCATAATGGTCGCCATGGCGACGATGATGTCATAATGGTTGTCATGGCGACGATGATGTCATAATGGTCATCATGGCGACGATGATATCATATTGGTTGTCTTGGCGATGATGATGTCATAATGGTTGCCACGGCGACGATGATGTCATAAGGGTCGTCATGGCGGCGATAATGTCATAACGGTCATCATGACGATGATGATGTCATAATGGTCGTCATGGCGATTGTGATGTCATAATGGTTGCCATGGCGACGATGATGTCATAATGGTCGTCATGGCGACGATGATGTCATAATGGTCGTCATGACAATGAAGATGTCATAATGGTTGTCATGGCGACTATGATTTAATATTGGTCGTCATGGCGACGATGATGTCATAATGGTCGTCATGGCGACGATGATGTCATAATGGTCGTCATGGCAACGGTGCTGTCATAATGGTCGTCATGGCAACAGTGATGTCATGATGTCATAATGGTCGTCATGGCGACGAAGATGTCATAATGGTTGTCAAGGCGACTGTGATTTAACAATGGTCGTAATGGCTACGATGATGTCATAATGGTCGTCATGGCGACGGTAATGTCATAATGGTCGCCATGGCGACGATGATGTCATAATGGTTGTCATGGCGACGATGATGTCTTAATGGTCATCATGGCAACGGTGGTGTCATAATGGTCGACATGGCGATGGTTATGTCATAATGGTTGTCATGGCGACGATTATGTCATAATGGTCGTCATGGCAACGATGATGTCATAAGGGTCGTCATGGCGACGATGATGTCATAATGGTCGTCATGGCAACGGTGATGTCATAATGGTCGTCATGGCAACAGTGATGTCATGATGTCATAATGGTCGTCATGGCGACGAAGATGTCATAATGGTTGTCATGGCGACTGTGATTTAACAATGGTCGTAATGGCTACGATAATGTCATAATGGTCGTCATGGCGACGGTGATGTCATAATGGTCGCCATGGCGACGATGATGTCGTATTGGTTGTCATGGCGACGATGATGTCATAATGGTCATCATGGCGACGATGATATCACATTGGTTGTCTTGGCGATGATGATGTCATAATGGTTGCCATGGCGACGATGATGTCATAAGGGTCGTCATGGCGGCGATAATGTCATAACGGTCATCAAGGCGATGATGATGTCATAATGGTCGCCATGGCGACGATGATGTGATAATGGTCGTCATGGCGATTGTGATGTCATAATGGTTGTCATGGCGACGATGATGTCATAATGGTTGTCATGGCGACGATGATGTCATAATGGTCGTCATGGCGACGATGATGTCATAATGGTCGTCATGGCGATTGTGATGTCATAATGGTTGTCAGGGCGGACGATGATGTCATAATGGTCGTCATGGTGACGATGATGTCATAATGGTCGTCATGGCAACGGTGATGTCATAATGGTCGTCATGGCAACGGTGATGTCATGATGTCATAATGGTCGTCATGGCGACGAAGATGTCATAATGGTTGTCATGGCGACTGTGATTTAACAATGGTCGTAATGGCTACGATAATGTCATAATGGTCGTCATGGCGACGTTGATGTCATAATGGTCGCCATGGCGACGATGATGTCACAATGGTTGTCATGGCGACTGTGATTTAATAATGGTCGTAATGGCTACGATGATGTCATAATGGTCGTCATGGCGACGGTGATGTCATAATGGTCGCCATGGCGACGATTATGTCATAATGGTTGTCATGGCGACGATGATGTCATAATGGTTGTCATGGCGACTGTGATTTAATAATAGTCTTAATGGCTACGATGATGTCATAATGGTCGTCATGGCGACGGTAATGTCATAATGGTCGCCATGGCGACGATGATGTCATAATGGTTGTCATGGCGACGATGATGTCATAATGGTCGTCATGGCGACGGTGATGTCATATTGGTTGTCTTGGCGATGATGATGTCATAATGGTTGCCATGGCGACGATGATGTCATAAGGGTCGTCATGGCGGCGATAATGTCATAACGGTCATCATGGCGATGATGATGTCATAATGGTCGTCATGGCAACAGTGATGTCATGATGTCATAATGGTCGTCATGGCGACGAAGATGTCATAATGGTTGTCATGGCGACTGTGATTTAATAATGGTCGTAATGGCTACGATGATGTCATAATGGTCATCATGGCGATGGTGATGTCATAATGTTCGCCGTGGCGACGATGATGTCATAATGGTTGTAATGGCAACTGTGATTTAATAATGGTCGTAATGGCTACGATGATGTCATAAGGGTCGTCATGGCGGCGATAATGTCATAACGGTCATCATGACGATGATGATGTCATAATGGTCGTCATGGCGATTGTGATGTCATAATGGTTGCCATGGCGACGATGATGTCATAATGGTCGTCATGGCGACGATGATGTCATAATGGTCGTCATGACAATGAAGATGTCATAATGGTTGTCATGGCGACTATGATTTAATATTGGTCGTCATGGCGACGATGATGTCATAATGGTCGTCATGGCGACGATGATGTCATAATGGTCGTCATGGCAACGGTGCTGTCATAATGGTCGTCATGGCAACAGTGATGTCATGATGTCATAATGGTCGTCATGGCGACGAAGATGTCATAATGGTTGTCAAGGCGACTGTGATTTAACAATGGTCGTAATGGCTACGATGATGTCATAATGGTCGTCATGGCGACGGTATTGTCATAATGGTCGCCATGGCGACGATGATGTCATAATGGTTGTCATGGCGACGATGATGTCTTAATGGTCATCATGGCAACGGTGGTGTCATAATGGTCGACATGGCGATGGTTATGTCATAATGGTTGTCATGGCGACGATTATGTCATAATGGTCGTCATGGCAACGATGATGTCATAAGGGTCGTCATGGCGACGATGATGTCATAATGGTCGTCATGGCAACGGTGATGTCATAATGGTCGTCATGGCAACAGTGATGTCATGATGTCATAATGGTCGTCATGGCGACGAAGATGTCATAATGGTTGTCATGGCGACTGTGATTTAACAATGGTCGTAATGGCTACGATAATGTCATAATGGTCGTCATGGCGACGGTGATGTCATAATGGTCGCCATGGCGACGATGATGTCGTATTGGTTGTCATGGCGACGATGATGTCATAATGGTCATCATGGCGACGATGATATCACATTGGTTGTCTTGGCGATGATGATGTCATAATGGTTGCCATGGCGACGATGATGTCATAAGGGTCGTCATGGCGGCGATAATGTCATAACGGTCATCAAGGCGATGATGATGTCATAATGGTCGCCATGGCGACGATGATGTGATAATGGTCGTCATGGCGATTGTGATGTCATAATGGTTGTCATGGCGACGATGATGTCATAATGGTTGTCATGGCGACGATGATGTCATAATGGTCGTCATGGCGACGATGATGTCATAATGGTCGTCATGGCGATTGTGATGTCATAATGGTTGTCAGGGCGGACGATGATGTCATAATGGTCGTCATGGTGACGATGATGTCATAATGGTCGTCATGGCAACGGTGATGTCATAATGGTCGTCATGGCAACGGTGATGTCATGATGTCATAATGGTCGTCATGGCGACGAAGATGCCATAATGGTTGTCATGGCGACTGTGATTTAACAATGGTCGTAATGGCTACGATAATGTCATAATGGTCGTCATGGCGACGTTGATGTCATAATGGTCGCCATGGCGACGATGATGTCACAATGGTTGTCATGGCGACTGTGATTTAATAATGGTCGTAATGGCTACGATGATGTCATAATGGTCGTCATGGCGACGGTGATGTCATAATGGTCGCCATGGCGACGATTATGTCATAATGGTTGTCATGGCGACGATGATGTCATAATGGTTGTCATGGCGACTGTGATTTAATAATAGTCTTAATGGCTACGATGATGTCATAATGGTCGTCATGGCGACGGTAATGTCATAATGGTCGCCATGGCGACGATGATGTCATAATGGTTGTCATGGCGACGATGATGTCATAATGGTCGTCATGGCGACGGTGATGTCATATTGGTTGTCTTGGCGATGATGATGTCATAATGGTTGCCATGGCGACGATGATGTCATAAGGGTCGTCATGGCGGCGATAATGTCATAACGGTCATCATGGCGATGATGATGTCATAATGGTCGTCATGGCAACAGTGATGTCATGATGTCATAATGGTCGTCATGGCGACGAAGATGTCATACTGGTTGTCATGGCGACTGTGATTTAATAATGGTCGTAATGGCTACGATGATGTCATAATGGTCATCATGGCGATGGTGATGTCATAATGTTCGCCGTGGCGACGATGATGTCATAATGGTTGTAATGGCAACTGTGATTTAATAATGGTCGTAATGGCTACGATGATGTCATAATGGTCATCATGGCGACGGTAATGTCATAATGGTCGCCATGGCGACGATGATGTCATAATGGTTGTCATGGCGATGATGATGTCATGATGGTCATCATGGCGACGATGATATCATATTGGTTGTCTTGGCGATGATGATGTCATAATGGTTGCCACGGCGACGATGATGTCATAAGGGTCGTCATGGCGGCGATAATGTCATAACGGTCATCATGACGATGATGATGTCATAATGGTCGTCATGGCGATTGTGATGTCATAATGGTTGCCATGGCGACGATGATGTCATAATGGTCGTCATGGCGACGATGATGTCATAATGGTCGTCATGACAATGAAGATGTCATAATGGTTGTCATGGCGACTGTGATTTAATAATGGTCGTAATGGCTACGATGATGTCATAATGGTCATCATGGCGATGGTGATGTCATAATGTTCGCCGTGGCGACGATGATGTCATAATGGTTGTAATGGCAACTGTGATTTAATAATGGTCGTAATGGCTACGGTGATGTCATAATGGTCATCATGGCGACGGTAATGTCATAATGGTCGCCATGGCGACGATGATGTCAAAATGGTTGTCATGGCGACGATGATGTCATAATGGTCGTCATGGTGATTATGATGTCATAATGGTCGTCATGGCGACGATGATGTCATAATGGTCGTCATGACAATGAAGATGTCATAATGGTTGTCATGGCGACTGATTTAATAATGGTCGTCATGGTGACGGTGATGTCATAATGGTCGCCATGGCGACGATGATGTCATAATGGTTGTCATGGCGACGATGATGTCATAATGGTCATCATGGCGACGATGATATCATATTGGTTGTCTTGGCGATGATGATGTCATAATGGTTGCCACGGCGACGATGATGTCATAAGGGTCGTCATGGCGGCGATAATGTCATAACGGTCATCATGACGATGATGATGTCATAATGGTCGTCATGGCGATTGTGATGTCATAATGGTTGCCATGGCGACGATGATGTCATAATGGTCGTCATGGCGACGATGATGTCATAATGGTCGTCATGACAATGAAGATGTCATAATGGTTGTCATGGCGACTATGATTTAATATTGGTCGTCATGGCGACGATGATGTCATAATGGTCGTCATGGCGACGATGATGTCATAATGGTCGTCATGGCAACGGTGCTGTCATAATGGTCGTCATGGCAACAGTGATGTCATGATGTCATAATGGTCGTCATGGCGACGAAGATGTCATAATGGTTGTCAAGGCGACTGTGATTTAACAATGGTCGTAATGGCTACGATGATGTCATAATGGTCGTCATGGCGACGGTAATGTCATAATGGTCGCCATGGCGACGATGATGTCATAATGGTTGTCATGGCGACGATGATGTCTTAATGGTCATCATGGCAACGGTGGTGTCATAATGGTCGACATGGCGATGGTTATGTCATAATGGTTGTCATGGCGACGATTATGTCATAATGGTCGTCATGGCAACGATGATGTCATAAGGGTCGTGATGGCGACGATGATGTCATAATGGTCGTCATGGCAACGGTGATGTCATAATGGTCGTCATGGCAACAGTGATGTCATGATGTCATAATGGTCGTCATGGCGACGAAGATGTCATAATGGTTGTCATGGCGACTGTGATTTAACAATGGTCGTAATGGCTACGATAATGTCATAATGGTCGTCATGGCGACGGTGATGTCATAATGGTCGCCATGGCGACGATGATGTCATATTGGTTGTCATGGCGACGATGATGTGATAATGGTCATCATGGCGACGATGATATCATATTGGTTGTCTTGGCGATGATGATGTCATAATGGTTGCCATGGCGACGATGATGTCATAAGGGTCGTCATGGCGGCGATAATGTCATAACGGTCATCATGGCGATGATGATGTCATAATGGTTGCCATGGCGACTATGATGTGATAATGGTCGTCATGGCGATTGTGATGTCATAATGGTTGTCATGGCGACGATGATGTCATAATGGTTGTCATGGCGACGATGATGTCATAATGGTCGTCATGGCGACGATGATGTCATAATGGTCGTCATGGCGATTGTGATGTCATAATGGTTGTCAGGGCGGACGATGATGTCATAATGGTCGTCATGGTGACGATGATGTCATAATGGTCGTCATGGCAACGGTGATGTCATAATGGTCGTCATGGCAACGGTGATGTCATGATGTCATAATGGTCGTCATGGCGACGAAGATGTCATAATGGTTGTCATGGCGACTGTGATTTAACAATGGTCGTAATGGCTACGATAATGTCATAATGGTCGTCATGGCGACGTTGATGTCATAATGGTCGCCATGGCGACGATGATGTCACAATGGTTGTCATGGCGACTGTGATTTAATAATGGTCGTAATGGCTACGATGATGTCATAATGGTCGTCATGGCGACGGTGATGTCATAATGGTCGCCATGGCGACGATTATGTCATAATGGTTGTCATTGCGACGATGATGTCATAATGGTTGTCATGGCGACTGTGATTTAATAATAGTCTTAATGGCTACGATGATGTCATAATGGTCGTCATGGCGACGGTAATGTCATAATGGTCGCCATGGCGACGATGATGTCATAATGGTTGTCATGGCGACGATGATGTCATAATGGTCGTCATGGCGACGGTGATGTCATAATGGTCGCCATGGTGACGATGATGTCATAATGGTTGTCATGGCGACGATGATGTCATAATGGTCATCATGGCGACGATGATATCATATTGGTTGTCTTGGCGATGATGATGTCATAATGGTTGCCATGGCGACGATGATGTCATAAGGGTCGTCATGGCGGCGATAATGTCATAACGGTCATCATGGCGATGATGATGTCATAATGGTCGTCATGGCAACAGTGATGTCATGATGTCATAATGGTCGTCATGGCGACGAAGATGTCATAATGGTTGTCATGGCGACTGTGATTTAATAATGGTCGTAATGGCTACGATGATGTCATAATGGTCATCATGGCGATGGTGATGTCATAATGTTCGCCGTGGCGACGATGATGTCATAATGGTTGTAATGGCAACTGTGATTTAATAATGGTCGTAATGGCTACGATGATGTCATAATGGTCATCATGGCGACGGTAATGTCATAATGGTCGCCATGGCGACGATGATGTCAAAATGGTTGTCATGGCGACGATGATGTCATAATGGTCGTCATGGTGATTATGATGTCATAATGGTCGTCATGGCGACGATGATGTCATAATGGTCGTCATGACAATGAAGATGTCATAATGGTTGTCATGGCGACTGATTTAATAATGGTCGTCATGGTGACGGTGATGTCATAATGGTCGCCATGGCGACGATGATGTCATAATGGTTGTCATGGCGATGATGATGTCATAATGGTCATCATGGCGACGATGATATCATATTGGTTGTCTTGGCGATGATGATGTCATAATGGTTGCCACGGCGACGATGATGTCATAAGGGTCGTCATGGCGGCGATAATGTCATAACGGTCATCATAACGATGATGATGTCATAATGGTCGTCATGGCGATTGTGATGTCATAATGGTTGCCATGGCGACGATGATGTCATAATGGTCGTCATGGCGACGATGATGTCATAATGGTCGTCATGACAATGAAGATGTCATAATGGTTGTCATGGCGACTATGATTTAATAATGGTCGTCATGGCGACGATGATGTCATAATGGTCGTCATGGCGACGATGATGTCATAATGGTCGTCATGGCAACAGTGATGTCATGATGTCATAATGGTCGTCATGGCGACGAAGATGTCATAATGGTTGTCATGGCGACTGTGATTTAATAATGGTCGTAATGGCTACGATGATGTCATAATGGTCATCATGGCGATGGTGATGTCATAATGTTCGCCGTGGCGACGATGATGTCATAATGGTTGTAATGGCAACTGTGATTTAATAATGGTCGTAATGGCTACGATGATGTCATAATGGTCATCATGGCGACGGTAATGTCATAATGGTCGCCATGGCGACGATGATGTCAAAATGGTTGTCATGGCGACGATGATGTCATAATGGTCGTCATGGTGATTATGATGTCATAATGGTCGTCATGGCGACGATGATGTCATAATGGTCGTCATGACAATGAAGATGTCATAATGGTTGTCATGGCGACTGATTTAATAATGGTCATCATGGTGACGGTGATGTCATAATGGTCGCCATGGCGACGATGATGTCATAATGGTTGTCATGGCGACGATGATGTCATAATGGTCATCATGGCGACGATGATATCATATTGGTTGTCTTGGCGATGATGATGTCATAATGGTTGCCACGGCGACGATGATGTCATAAGGGTCGTCATGGCGGCGATAATGTCATAACGGTCATCATGACGATGATGATGTCATAATGGTCGTCATGGCGATTGTGATGTCATAATGGTTGCCATGGCGACGATGATGTCATAATGGTCGTCATGGCGACGATGATGTCATAATGGTCGTCATGACAATGAAGATGTCATAATGGTTGTCATGGCGACTATGATTTAATATTGGTCGTCATGGCGACGATGATGTCATAATGGTCGTCATGGCGACGATGATGTCATAATGGTCGTCATGGCAACGGTGCTGTCATAATGGTCGTCATGGCAACAGTGATGTCATGATGTCATAATGGTCGTCATGGCGACGAAGATGTCATAATGGTTGTCAAGGCGACTGTGATTTAACAATGGTCGTAATGGCTACGATGATGTCATAATGGTCGTCATGGCGACGGTAATGTCATAATGGTCGCCATGGCGACGATGATGTCATAATGGTTGTCATGGCGACGATGATGTCTTAATGGTCATCATGGCAACGGTGGTGTCATAATGGTCGACATGGCGATGGTTATGTCATAATGGTTGTCATGGCGACGATTATGTCATAATGGTCGTCATGGCAACGATGATGTCATAAGGGTCGTCATGGCGACGATGATGTCATAATGGTCATCATGGCAACGGTGATGTCATAATGGTCGTCATGGCAACAGTGATGTCATGATGTCATAATGGTCGTCATGGCGACGAAGATGTCATAATGGTTGTCATGGCGACTGTGATTTAACAATGGTCGTAATGGCTACGATAATGTCATAATGGTCGTCATGGCGACGGTGATGTCATAATGGTCGCCATGGCGACGATGATGTCATATTGGTTGTCATGGCGACGATGATGTCATAATGGTCATCATGGCGACGATGATATCATATTGGTTGTCTTGGCGATGATGATGTCATAATGGTTGCCATGGCGACGATGATGTCATAAGGGTCGTCATGGCGGCGATAATGTCATAACGGTCATCATGGCGATGATGATGTCATAATGGTTGCCATGGCGACTATGATGTGATAATGGTCGTCATGGCGATTGTGATGTCATAATGGTTGTCATGGCGACGATGATGTCATAATGGTTGTCATGGCGACGATGATGTCATAATGGTCGTCATGGCGACGATGATGTCATAATGGTCGTCATGGCGATTGTGATGTCATAATGGTTGTCAGGGCGGACGATGATGTCATAATGGTCGTCATGGTGACGATGATGTCATAATGGTCGTCATGGCAACGGTGATGTCATAATGGTCGTCATGGCAACGGTGATGTCATGATGTCATAATGGTCGTCATGGCGACGAAGATGTCATAATGGTTGTCATGGCGACTGTGATTTAACAATGGTCGTAATGGCTACGATAATGTCATAATGGTCGTCATGGCGACGTTGATGTCATAATGGTCGCCATGGCGACGATGATGTCACAATGGTTGTCATGGCGACTGTGATTTAATAATGGTCGTAATGGCTACGATGATGTCATAATGGTCGTCATGGCGACGGTGATGTCATAATGGTCGCCATGGCGACGATTATGTCATAATGGTTGTCATGGCGACGATGATGTCATAATGGTTGTCATGGCGACTGTGATTTAATAATAGTCTTAATGGCTACGATGATGTCATAATGGTCGTCATGGCGACGGTAATGTCATAATGGTCGCCATGGCGACGATGATGTCATAATGGTTGTCATGGCGACGATGATGTCATAATGGTCGTCATGGCGACGGTGATGTCATAATGGTCGCCATGGTGACGATGATGTCATAATGGTTGTCATGGCGACGATGATGTCATAATGGTCATCATGGCGACGATGATATCATATTGGTTGTCTTGGCGATGATGATGTCATAATGGTTGCCATGGCGACGATGATGTCATAAGGGTCGTCATGGCGGCGATAATGTCATAACGGTCATCATGGCGATGATGATGTCATAATGGTCGTCATGGCAACAGTGATGTCATGATGTCATAATGGTCGTCATGGCGACGAAGATGTCATAATGGTTGTCATGGCGACTGTGATTTAATAATGGTCGTAATGGCTACGATGATGTCATAATGGTCATCATGGCGATGGTGATGTCATAATGTTCGCCGTGGCGACGATGATGTCATAATGGTTGTAATGGCAACTGTGATTTAATAATGGTCGTAATGGCTACGATGATGTCATAATGGTCATCATGGCGACGGTAATGTCATAATGGTCGCCATGGCGACGATGATGTCAAAATGGTCGTCATGGCGACGATGATGTCATAATGGTCGTCATGACAATGAAGATGTCATAATGGTTGTCATGGCGACTGATTTAATAATGGTCGTCATGGTGACGGTGATGTCATAATGGTCGCCATGGCGACGATGATGTCATAATGGTTGTCATGGCGATGATGATGTCATAATGGTCATCATGGCGACGATGATATCATATTGGTTGTCTTGGCGATGATGATGTCATAATGGTTGCCACGGCGACGATGATGTCATAAGGGTCGTCATGGCGGCGATAATGTCATAACGGTCATCATGACGATGATGATGTCATAATGGTCGTCATGGCGATTGTGATGTCATAATGGTTGCCATGGCGACGATGATGTCATAATGGTCGTCATGGCGACGATGATGTCATAATGGTCGTCATGACAATGAAGATGTCATAATGGTTGTCATGGCGACTATGATTTAATAATGGTCATCATGGCGACGATGATGTCATAATGGTCGTCATGGCGACGATGATGTCATAATGGTCGTCATGGCAACAGTGATGTCATGATGTCATAATGGTCGTCATGGCGACGAAGATGTCATAATGGTTGTCATGGCGACTGTGATTTAATAATGGTCGTAATGGCTACGATGATGTCATAATGGTCATCATGGCGATGGTGATGTCATAATGTTCGCCGTGGCGACGATGATGTCATAATGGTTGTAATGGCAACTGTGATTTAATAATGGTCGTAATGGCTACGATGATGTCATAATGGTCATCATGGCGACGGTAATGTCATAATGGTCGCCATGGCGACGATGATGTCAAAATGGTTGTCATGGCGACGATGATGTCATAATGGTCGTCATGGTGATTATGATGTCATAATGGTCGTCATGGCGACGATGATGTCATAATGGTCGTCATGACAATGAAGATGTCATAATGGTTGTCATGGCGACTGATTTAATAATGGTCATCATGGTGACGGTGATGTCATAATGGTCGCCATGGCGACGATGATGTCATAATGGTTGTCATGGCGACGATGATGTCATAATGGTCATCATGGCGACGATGATATCATATTGGTTGTCTTGGCGATGATGATGTCATAATGGTTGCCACGGCGACGATGATGTCATAAGGGTCGTCATGGCGGCGATAATGTCATAACGGTCATCATGACGATGATGATGTCATAATGGTCGTCATGGCGATTGTGATGTCATAATGGTTGCCATGGCGACGATGATGTCATAATGGTCGTCATGGCGACGATGATGTCATAATGGTCGTCATGACAATGAAGATGTCATAATGGTTGTCATGGCGACTATGATTTAATATTGGTCGTCATGGCGACGATGATGTCATAATGGTCGTCATGGCGACGATGATGTCATAATGGTCGTCATGGCAACGGTGCTGTCATAATGGTCGTCATGGCAACAGTGATGTCATGATGTCATAATGGTCGTCATGGCGACGAAGATGTCATAATGGTTGTCAAGGCGACTGTGATTTAACAATGGTCGTAATGGCTACGATGATGTCATAATGGTTGTCATGGCGACGATGATGTCTTAATGGTCATCATGGCAACGGTGGTGTCATAATGGTCGACATGGCGATGGTTATGTCATAATGGTTGTCATGGCGACGATTATGTCATAATGGTCGTCATGGCAACGATGATGTCATAAGTGTCGTCATGGCGACGATGATGTCATAATGGTCATCATGGCAACGGTGATGTCATAATGGTCGTCATGGCAACAGTGATGTCATGATGTCATAATGGTCGTCATGGCGACGAAGATGTCATAATGGTTGTCATGGCGACTGTGATTTAACAATGGTCGTAATGGCTACGATAATGTCATAATGGTCGTCATGGCGACGGTGATGTCATAATGGTCGCCATGGCGACGATGATGTCATATTGGTTGTCATGGCGACGATGATGTCATAATGGTCATCATGGCGACGATGATATCATATTGGTTGTCTTGGCGATGATGATGTCATAATGGTTGCCATGGCGACGATGATGTCATAAGGGTCGTCATGGCGGCGATAATGTCATAACGGTCATCATGGCGATGATGATGTCATAATGGTTGCCATGGCGACTATGATGTGATAATGGTCGTCATGGCGATTGTGATGTCATAATGGTTGTCATGGCGGCGATGATGTCATAATGGTTGTCATGGCGACGATGATGTCATAATGGTCGTCATGGCGACGATGATGTCATAATGGTCGTCATGGCGATTGTGATGTCATAATGGTTGTCAGGGCGGACGATGATGTCATAATGGTCGTCATGGTGACGATGATGTCATAATGGTCGTCATGGCAACGGTGATGTCATAATGGTCGTCATGGCAACGGTGATGTCATGATGTCATAATGGTCGTCATGGCGACGAAGATGTCATAATGGTTGTCATGGCGACTGTGATTTAACAATGGTCGTAATGGCTACGATAATGTCATAATGGTCGTCATGGCGACGTTGATGTCATAATGGTCGCCATGGCGACGATGATGTCACAATGGTTGTCATGGCGACTGTGATTTAATAATGGTCGTAATGGCTACGATGATGTCATAATGGTCGTCATGGCGACGGTGATGTCATAATGGTCGCCATGGCGACGATTATGTCATAATGGTTGTCATGGCGACGATGATGTCATAATGGTTGTCATGGCGACTGTGATTTAATAATAGTCTTAATGGCTACGATGATGTCATAATGGTCGTCATGGCGACGGTAATGTCATAATGGTCGCCATGGCGACGATGATGTCATAATGGTTGTCATGGCGACGATGATGTCATAATGGTCGTCATGGCGACGGTGATGTCATAATGGTCGCCATGGTGACGATGATGTCATAATGGTTGTCATGGCGACGATGATGTCATAATGGTCATCATGGCGACGATGATATCATATTGGTTGTCTTGGCGATGATGATGTCATAATGGTTGCCATGGCGACGATGATGTCATAAGGGTCGTCATGGCGGCGATAATGTCATAACGGTCATCATGGCGATGATGATGTCATAATGGTCGTCATGGCAACAGTGATGTCATGATGTCATAATGGTCGTCATGGCGACGAAGATGTCATAATGGTTGTCATGGCGACTGTGATTTAATAATGGTCGTAATGGCTACGATGATGTCATAATGGTCATCATGGCGATGGTGATGTCATAATGTTCGCCGTGGCGACGATGATGTCATAATGGTTGTAATGGCAACTGTGATTTAATAATGGTCGTAATGGCTACGATGATGTCATAATGGTCATCATGGCGACGGTAATGTCATAATGGTCGCCATGGCGACGATGATGTCAAAATGGTCGTCATGGCGACGATGATGTCATAATGGTCGTCATGACAATGAAGATGTCATAATGGTTGTCATGGCGACTGATTTAATAATGGTCGTCATGGTGACGGTGATGTCATAATGGTCGCCATGGCGACGATGATGTCATAATGGTTGTCATGGCGATGATGATGTCATAATGGTCATCATGGCGACGATGATATCATATTGGTTGTCTTGGCGATGATGATGTCATAATGGTTGCCACGGCGACGATGATGTCATAAGGGTCGTCATGGCGGCGATAATGTCATAACGGTCATCATGACGATGATGATGTCATAATGGTCGTCATGGCGATTGTGATGTCATAATGGTTGCCATGGCGACGATGATGTCATAATGGTCGTCATGGCGACGATGATGTCATAATGGTCGTCATGACAATAAAGATGTTATAATGGTTGTCATGGCGACTATGATTTAATAATGGTCGTCATGGCGACGATGATGTCATAATGGTCGTCATGGCGACGATGATGTCATAATGGTCGTCATGGCAACAGTGATGTCATGATGTCATAATGGTCGTCATGGTGACGAAGATGTCATAATGGTTGTCATGGCGACTGTGATTTAATAATGGTCGTAATGGCTACGATGATGTCATAATGGTCATCATGGCGATGGTGATGTCATAATGTTCGCCGTGGCGACGATGATGTCATAATGGTTGTAATGGCAACTGTGATTTAATAATGGTCGTAATGGCTACGATGATGTCATAATGGTCATCATGGCGACGGTAATGTCATAATGGTCGCCATGGCGACGATGATGTCAAAATGGTTGTCATGGCGACGATGATGTCATAATGGTCGTCATGGTGATTATGATGTCATAATGGTCGTCATGGCGACGATGATGTCATAATGGTCGTCATGACAATGAAGATGTCATAATGGTTGTCATGGCGACTGATTTAATAATGGTCATCATGGTGACGGTGATGTCATAATGGTCGCCATGGCGACGATGATGTCATAATGGTTGTCATGGCGACGATGATGTCATAATGGTCATCATGGCGACGATGATATCATATTGGTTGTCTTGGCGATGATGATGTCATAATGGTTGCCACGGCGACGATGATGTCATAAGGGTCGTCATGGCGGCGATAATGTCATAACGGTCATCATGACGATGATGATGTCATAATGGTCGTCATGGCGATTGTGATGTCATAATGGTTGCCATGGCGACGATGATGTCATAATGGTCGTCATGGCGACGATGATGTCATAATGGTCGTCATGACAATGAAGATGTCATAATGGTTGTCATGGCGACTATGATTTAATATTGGTCGTCATGGCGACGATGATGTCATAATGGTCGTCATGGCGACGATGATGTCATAATGGTCGTCATGGCAACGGTGCTGTCATAATGGTCGTCATGGCAACAGTGATGTCATGATGTCATAATGGTCGTCATGGCGACGAAGATGTCATAATGGTTGTCAAGGCGACTGTGATTTAACAATGGTCGTAATGGCTACGATGATGTCATAATGGTTGTCATGGCGACGATGATGTCTTAATGGTCATCATGGCAACGGTGGTGTCATAATGGTCGACATGGCGATGGTTATGTCATAATGGTTGTCATGGCGACGATTATGTCATAATGGTCGTCATGGCAACGATGATGTCATAAGGGTCGTCATGGCGACGATGATGTCATAATGGTCATCATGGCAACGGTGATGTCATAATGGTCGTCATGGCAACAGTGATGTCATGATGTCATAATGGTCGTCATGGCGACGAAGATGTCATAATGGTTGTCATGGCGACTGTGATTTAACAATGGTCGTAATGGCTACGATAATGTCATAATGGTCGTCATGGCGACGGTGATGTCATAATGGTCGCCATGGCGACGATGATGTCATATTGGTTGTCATGGCGACGATGATGTCATAATGGTCATCATGGCGACGATGATATCATATTGGTTGTCTTGGCGATGATGATGTCATAATGGTTGCCATGGCGACGATGATGTCATAAGGGTCGTCATGGCGGCGATAATGTCATAAGGGTCGTCATGGCGATGATGATGTCATAATGGTTGCCATGGCGACTATGATGTGATAATGGTCGTCATGGCGATTGTGATGTCATAATGGTTGTCATGGCGACGATGATGTCATAATGGTTGTCATGGTGACGATGATGTCATAATGGTCGTCATGGCGACGATGATGTCATAATGGTCGTCATGGCGATTGTGATGTCATAATGGTTGTCAGGGCGGACGATGATGTCATAATGGTCGTCATGGTGACGATGATGTCATAATGGTCGTCATGGCAACGGTGATGTCATAATGGTCGTCATGGCAACGGTGATGTCATGATGTCATAATGGTCGTCATGGCGACGAAGATGTCATAATGGTTGTCATGGCGACTGTGATTTAACAATGGTCGTAATGGCTACGATAATGTCATAATGGTCGTCATGGCGACGTTGATGTCATAATGGTCGCCATGGCGACGATGATGTCACAATGGTTGTCATGGCGACTGTGATTTAATAATGGTCGTAATGGCTACGATGATGTCATAATGGTCGTCATGGCGACGGTGATGTCATAATGGTCGCCATGGCGACGATTATGTCATAATGGTTGTCATGGCGACGATGATGTCATAATGGTTGTCATGGCGACTGTGATTTAATAATAGTCTTAATGGCTACGATGATGTCATAATGGTCGTCATGGCGACGGTAATGTCATAATGGTCGCCATGGCGACGATGATGTCATAATGGTTGTCATGGCGACGATGATGTCATAATGGTCGTCATGGCGACGGTGATGTCATAATGGTCGCCATGGTGACGATGATGTCATAATGGTTGTCATGGCGACGATGATGTCATAATGGTCATCATGGCGACGATGATATCATATTGGTTGTCTTGGCGATGATGATGTCATAATGGTTGCCATGGCGACGATGATGTCATAAGGGTCGTCATGGCGGCGATAATGTCATAACGGTCATCATGGCGATGATGATGTCATAATGGTTGCCATGGCGACTATGATGTGATAATGGTCGTCATGGCGATTGTGATGTCATAATGGTTGTCATGGCGGCGATGATGTCATAATGGTTGTCATGGCGACGATGATGTCATAATGGTCGTCATGGCGACGATGATGTCATAATGGTCGTCATGGCGATTGTGATGTCATAATGGTTGTCAGGGCGGACGATGATGTCATAATGGTCGTCATGGTGACGATGATGTCATAATGGTCGTCATGGCAACGGTGATGTCATAATGGTCGTCATGGCAACGGTGATGTCATGATGTCATAATGGTCGTCATGGCGACGAAGATGTCATAATGGTTGTCATGGCGACTGTGATTTAACAATGGTCGTAATGGCTACGATGATGTCATAATGGTCGTCATGGCGACGGTAATGTCATAATGGTCGCCATGGCGACGATGATGTCATAATGGTTGTCATGGCGACGATGATGTCTTAATGGTCATCATGGCAACGGTGGTGTCATAATGGTCGACATGGCGATGGTTATGTCATAATGGTTGTCATGGCGACGATTATGTCATAATGGTCGTCATGGCAACGATGATGTCATAAGGGTCGTCATGGCGACGATGATGTCATAATGGTCGTCATGGCAACGGTGATGTCATAATGGTCGTCATGGCAACAGTGATGTCATGATGTCATAATGGTCGTCATGGCGACGAAGATGTCATAATGGTTGTCATGGCGACTGTGATTTAACAATGGTCGTAATGGCTACGATAATGTCATAATGGTCGTCATGGCGACGGTGATGTCATAATGGTCGCCATGGCGACGATGATGTCGTATTGGTTGTCATGGCGACGATGATGTCATAATGGTCATCATGGCGACGATGATATCACATTGGTTGTCTTGGCGATGATGATGTCATAATGGTTGCCATGGCGACGATGATGTCATAAGGGTCGTCATGGCGGCGATAATGTCATAACGGTCATCAAGGCGATGATGATGTCATAATGGTCGCCATGGCGACGATGATGTGATAATGGTCGTCATGGCGATTGTGATGTCATAATGGTTGTCATGGCGACGATGATGTCATAATGGTTGTCATGGCGACGATGATGTCATAATGGTCGTCATGGCGACGATGATGTCATAATGGTCGTCATGGCGATTGTGATGTCATAATGGTTGTCAGGGCGGACGATGATGTCATAATGGTCGTCATGGTGACGATGATGTCATAATGGTCGTCATGGCAACGGTGATGTCATAATGGTCGTCATGGCAACGGTGATGTCATGATGTCATAATGGTCGTCATGGCGACGAAGATGTCATAATGGTTGTCATGGCGACTGTGATTTAACAATGGTCGTAATGGCTACGATAATGTCATAATGGTCGTCATGGCGACGTTGATGTCATAATGGTCGCCATGGCGACGATGATGTCACAATGGTTGTCATGGCGACTGTGATTTAATAATGGTCGTAATGGCTACGATGATGTCATAATGGTCGTCATGGCGACGGTGATGTCATAATGGTCGCCATGGCGACGATTATGTCATAATGGTTGTCATGGCGACGATGATGTCATAATGGTTGTCATGGCGACTGTGATTTAATAATAGTCTTAATGGCTACGATGATGTCATAATGGTCGTCATGGCGACGGTAATGTCATAATGGTCGCCATGGCGACGATGATGTCATAATGGTTGTCATGGCGACGATGATGTCATAATGGTCGTCATGGCGACGGTGATGTCATATTGGTTGTCTTGGCGATGATGATGTCATAATGGTTGCCATGGCGACGATGATGTCATAAGGGTCGTCATGGCGGCGATAATGTCATAACGGTCATCATGGCGATGATGATGTCATAATGGTCGTCATGGCAACAGTGATGTCATGATGTCATAATGGTCGTCATGGCGACGAAGATGTCATAATGGTTGTCATGGCGACTGTGATTTAATAATGGTCGTAATGGCTACGATGATGTCATAATGGTCATCATGGCGATGGTGATGTCATAATGTTCGCCGTGGCGACGATGATGTCATAATGGTTGTAATGGCAACTGTGATTTAATAATGGTCGTAATGGCTACGATGATGTCATAAGGGTCGTCATGGCGGCGATAATGTCATAACGGTCATCATGACGATGATGATGTCATAATGGTCGTCATGGCGATTGTGATGTCATAATGGTTGCCATGGCGACGATGATGTCATAATGGTCGTCATGGCGACGATGATGTCATAATGGTCGTCATGACAATGAAGATGTCATAATGGTTGTCATGGCGACTATGATTTAATATTGGTCGTCATGGCGACGATGATGTCATAATGGTCGTCATGGCGACGATGATGTCATAATGGTCGTCATGGCAACGGTGCTGTCATAATGGTCGTCATGGCAACAGTGATGTCATGATGTCATAATGGTCGTCATGGCGACGAAGATGTCATAATGGTTGTCAAGGCGACTGTGATTTAACAATGGTCGTAATGGCTACGATGATGTCATAATGGTCGTCATGGCGACGGTATTGTCATAATGGTCGCCATGGCGACGATGATGTCATAATGGTTGTCATGGCGACGATGATGTCTTAATGGTCATCATGGCAACGGTGGTGTCATAATGGTCGACATGGCGATGGTTATGTCATAATGGTTGTCATGGCGACGATTATGTCATAATGGTCGTCATGGCAACGATGATGTCATAAGGGTCGTCATGGCGACGATGATGTCATAATGGTCGTCATGGCAACGGTGATGTCATAATGGTCGTCATGGCAACAGTGATGTCATGATGTCATAATGGTCGTCATGGCGACGAAGATGTCATAATGGTTGTCATGGCGACTGTGATTTAACAATGGTCGTAATGGCTACGATAATGTCATAATGGTCGTCATGGCGACGGTGATGTCATAATGGTCGCCATGGCGACGATGATGTCGTATTGGTTGTCATGGCGACGATGATGTCATAATGGTCATCATGGCGACGATGATATCACATTGGTTGTCTTGGCGATGATGATGTCATAATGGTTGCCATGGCGACGATGATGTCATAAGGGTCGTCATGGCGGCGATAATGTCATAACGGTCATCAAGGCGATGATGATGTCATAATGGTCGCCATGGCGACGATGATGTGATAATGGTCGTCATGGCGATTGTGATGTCATAATGGTTGTCATGGCGACGATGATGTCATAATGGTTGTCATGGCGACGATGATGTCATAATGGTCGTCATGGCGACGATGATGTCATAATGGTCGTCATGGCGATTGTGATGTCATAATGGTTGTCAGGGCGGACGATGATGTCATAATGGTCGTCATGGTGACGATGATGTCATAATGGTCGTCATGGCAACGGTGATGTCATAATGGTCGTCATGGCAACGGTGATGTCATGATGTCATAATGGTCGTCATGGCGACGAAGATGCCATAATGGTTGTCATGGCGACTGTGATTTAACAATGGTCGTAATGGCTACGATAATGTCATAATGGTCGTCATGGCGACGTTGATGTCATAATGGTCGCCATGGCGACGATGATGTCACAATGGTTGTCATGGCGACTGTGATTTAATAATGGTCGTAATGGCTACGATGATGTCATAATGGTCGTCATGGCGACGGTGATGTCATAATGGTCGCCATGGCGACGATTATGTCATAATGGTTGTCATGGCGACGATGATGTCATAATGGTTGTCATGGCGACTGTGATTTAATAATAGTCTTAATGGCTACGATGATGTCATAATGGTCGTCATGGCGACGGTAATGTCATAATGGTCGCCATGGCGACGATGATGTCATAATGGTTGTCATGGCGACGATGATGTCATAATGGTCGTCATGGCGACGGTGATGTCATATTGGTTGTCTTGGCGATGATGATGTCATAATGGTTGCCATGGCGACGATGATGTCATAAGGGTCGTCATGGCGGCGATAATGTCATAACGGTCATCATGGCGATGATGATGTCATAATGGTCGTCATGGCAACAGTGATGTCATGATGTCATAATGGTCGTCATGGCGACGAAGATGTCATACTGGTTGTCATGGCGACTGTGATTTAATAATGGTCGTAATGGCTACGATGATGTCATAATGGTCATCATGGCGATGGTGATGTCATAATGTTCGCCGTGGCGACGATGATGTCATAATGGTTGTAATGGCAACTGTGATTTAATAATGGTCGTAATGGCTACGATGATGTCATAATGGTCATCATGGCGACGGTAATGTCATAATGGTCGCCATGGCGACGATGATGTCATAATGGTTGTCATGGCGATGATGATGTCATGATGGTCATCATGGCGACGATGATATCATATTGGTTGTCTTGGCGATGATGATGTCATAATGGTTGCCACGGCGACGATGATGTCATAAGGGTCGTCATGGCGGCGATAATGTCATAACGGTCATCATGACGATGATGATGTCATAATGGTCGTCATGGCGATTGTGATGTCATAATGGTTGCCATGGCGACGATGATGTCATAATGGTCGTCATGGCGACGATGATGTCATAATGGTCGTCATGACAATGAAGATGTCATAATGGTTGTCATGGCGACTGTGATTTAATAATGGTCGTAATGGCTACGATGATGTCATAATGGTCATCATGGCGATGGTGATGTCATAATGTTCGCCGTGGCGACGATGATGTCATAATGGTTGTAATGGCAACTGTGATTTAATAATGGTCGTAATGGCTACGGTGATGTCATAATGGTCATCATGGCGACGGTAATGTCATAATGGTCGCCATGGCGACGATGATGTCAAAATGGTTGTCATGGCGACGATGATGTCATAATGGTCGTCATGGTGATTATGATGTCATAATGGTCGTCATGGCGACGATGATGTCATAATGGTCGTCATGACAATGAAGATGTCATAATGGTTGTCATGGCGACTGATTTAATAATGGTCGTCATGGTGACGGTGATGTCATAATGGTCGCCATGGCGACGATGATGTCATAATGGTTGTCATGGCGACGATGATGTCATAATGGTCATCATGGCGACGATGATATCATATTGGTTGTCTTGGCGATGATGATGTCATAATGGTTGCCACGGCGACGATGATGTCATAAGGGTCGTCATGGCGGCGATAATGTCATAACGGTCATCATGACGATGATGATGTCATAATGGTCGTCATGGCGATTGTGATGTCATAATGGTTGCCATGGCGACGATGATGTCATAATGGTCGTCATGGCGACGATGATGTCATAATGGTCGTCATGACAATGAAGATGTCATAATGGTTGTCATGGCGACTATGATTTAATATTGGTCGTCATGGCGACGATGATGTCATAATGGTCGTCATGGCGACGATGATGTCATAATGGTCGTCATGGCAACGGTGCTGTCATAATGGTCGTCATGGCAACAGTGATGTCATGATGTCATAATGGTCGTCATGGCGACGAAGATGTCATAATGGTTGTCAAGGCGACTGTGATTTAACAATGGTCGTAATGGCTACGATGATGTCATAATGGTCGTCATGGCGACGGTAATGTCATAATGGTCGCCATGGCGACGATGATGTCATAATGGTTGTCATGGCGACGATGATGTCTTAATGGTCATCATGGCAACGGTGGTGTCATAATGGTCGACATGGCGATGGTTATGTCATAATGGTTGTCATGGCGACGATTATGTCATAATGGTCGTCATGGCAACGATGATGTCATAAGGGTCGTGATGGCGACGATGATGTCATAATGGTCGTCATGGCAACGGTGATGTCATAATGGTCGTCATGGCAACAGTGATGTCATGATGTCATAATGGTCGTCATGGCGACGAAGATGTCATAATGGTTGTCATGGCGACTGTGATTTAACAATGGTCGTAATGGCTACGATAATGTCATAATGGTCGTCATGGCGACGGTGATGTCATAATGGTCGCCATGGCGACGATGATGTCATATTGGTTGTCATGGCGACGATGATGTGATAATGGTCATCATGGCGACGATGATATCATATTGGTTGTCTTGGCGATGATGATGTCATAATGGTTGCCATGGCGACGATGATGTCATAAGGGTCGTCATGGCGGCGATAATGTCATAACGGTCATCATGGCGATGATGATGTCATAATGGTTGCCATGGCGACTATGATGTGATAATGGTCGTCATGGCGATTGTGATGTCATAATGGTTGTCATGGCGACGATGATGTCATAATGGTTGTCATGGCGACGATGATGTCATAATGGTCGTCATGGCGACGATGATGTCATAATGGTCGTCATGGCGATTGTGATGTCATAATGGTTGTCAGGGCGGACGATGATGTCATAATGGTCGTCATGGTGACGATGATGTCATAATGGTCGTCATGGCAACGGTGATGTCATAATGGTCGTCATGGCAACGGTGATGTCATGATGTCATAATGGTCGTCATGGCGACGAAGATGTCATAATGGTTGTCATGGCGACTGTGATTTAACAATGGTCGTAATGGCTACGATAATGTCATAATGGTCGTCATGGCGACGTTGATGTCATAATGGTCGCCATGGCGACGATGATGTCACAATGGTTGTCATGGCGACTGTGATTTAATAATGGTCGTAATGGCTACGATGATGTCATAATGGTCGTCATGGCGACGGTGATGTCATAATGGTCGCCATGGCGACGATTATGTCATAATGGTTGTCATTGCGACGATGATGTCATAATGGTTGTCATGGCGACTGTGATTTAATAATAGTCTTAATGGCTACGATGATGTCATAATGGTCGTCATGGCGACGGTAATGTCATAATGGTCGCCATGGCGACGATGATGTCATAATGGTTGTCATGGCGACGATGATGTCATAATGGTCGTCATGGCGACGGTGATGTCATAATGGTCGCCATGGTGACGATGATGTCATAATGGTTGTCATGGCGACGATGATGTCATAATGGTCATCATGGCGACGATGATATCATATTGGTTGTCTTGGCGATGATGATGTCATAATGGTTGCCATGGCGACGATGATGTCATAAGGGTCGTCATGGCGGCGATAATGTCATAACGGTCATCATGGCGATGATGATGTCATAATGGTCGTCATGGCAACAGTGATGTCATGATGTCATAATGGTCGTCATGGCGACGAAGATGTCATAATGGTTGTCATGGCGACTGTGATTTAATAATGGTCGTAATGGCTACGATGATGTCATAATGGTCATCATGGCGATGGTGATGTCATAATGTTCGCCGTGGCGACGATGATGTCATAATGGTTGTAATGGCAACTGTGATTTAATAATGGTCGTAATGGCTACGATGATGTCATAATGGTCATCATGGCGACGGTAATGTCATAATGGTCGCCATGGCGACGATGATGTCAAAATGGTTGTCATGGCGACGATGATGTCATAATGGTCGTCATGGTGATTATGATGTCATAATGGTCGTCATGGCGACGATGATGTCATAATGGTCGTCATGACAATGAAGATGTCATAATGGTTGTCATGGCGACTGATTTAATAATGGTCGTCATGGTGACGGTGATGTCATAATGGTCGCCATGGCGACGATGATGTCATAATGGTTGTCATGGCGATGATGATGTCATAATGGTCATCATGGCGACGATGATATCATATTGGTTGTCTTGGCGATGATGATGTCATAATGGTTGCCACGGCGACGATGATGTCATAAGGGTCGTCATGGCGGCGATAATGTCATAACGGTCATCATAACGATGATGATGTCATAATGGTCGTCATGGCGATTGTGATGTCATAATGGTTGCCATGGCGACGATGATGTCATAATGGTCGTCATGGCGACGATGATGTCATAATGGTCGTCATGACAATGAAGATGTCATAATGGTTGTCATGGCGACTATGATTTAATAATGGTCGTCATGGCGACGATGATGTCATAATGGTCGTCATGGCGACGATGATGTCATAATGGTCGTCATGGCAACAGTGATGTCATGATGTCATAATGGTCGTCATGGCGACGAAGATGTCATAATGGTTGTCATGGCGACTGTGATTTAATAATGGTCGTAATGGCTACGATGATGTCATAATGGTCATCATGGCGATGGTGATGTCATAATGTTCGCCGTGGCGACGATGATGTCATAATGGTTGTAATGGCAACTGTGATTTAATAATGGTCGTAATGGCTACGATGATGTCATAATGGTCATCATGGCGACGGTAATGTCATAATGGTCGCCATGGCGACGATGATGTCAAAATGGTTGTCATGGCGACGATGATGTCATAATGGTCGTCATGGTGATTATGATGTCATAATGGTCGTCATGGCGACGATGATGTCATAATGGTCGTCATGACAATGAAGATGTCATAATGGTTGTCATGGCGACTGATTTAATAATGGTCATCATGGTGACGGTGATGTCATAATGGTCGCCATGGCGACGATGATGTCATAATGGTTGTCATGGCGACGATGATGTCATAATGGTCATCATGGCGACGATGATATCATATTGGTTGTCTTGGCGATGATGATGTCATAATGGTTGCCACGGCGACGATGATGTCATAAGGGTCGTCATGGCGGCGATAATGTCATAACGGTCATCATGACGATGATGATGTCATAATGGTCGTCATGGCGATTGTGATGTCATAATGGTTGCCATGGCGACGATGATGTCATAATGGTCGTCATGGCGACGATGATGTCATAATGGTCGTCATGACAATGAAGATGTCATAATGGTTGTCATGGCGACTATGATTTAATATTGGTCGTCATGGCGACGATGATGTCATAATGGTCGTCATGGCGACGATGATGTCATAATGGTCGTCATGGCAACGGTGCTGTCATAATGGTCGTCATGGCAACAGTGATGTCATGATGTCATAATGGTCGTCATGGCGACGAAGATGTCATAATGGTTGTCAAGGCGACTGTGATTTAACAATGGTCGTAATGGCTACGATGATGTCATAATGGTCGTCATGGCGACGGTAATGTCATAATGGTCGCCATGGCGACGATGATGTCATAATGGTTGTCATGGCGACGATGATGTCTTAATGGTCATCATGGCAACGGTGGTGTCATAATGGTCGACATGGCGATGGTTATGTCATAATGGTTGTCATGGCGACGATTATGTCATAATGGTCGTCATGGCAACGATGATGTCATAAGGGTCGTCATGGCGACGATGATGTCATAATGGTCATCATGGCAACGGTGATGTCATAATGGTCGTCATGGCAACAGTGATGTCATGATGTCATAATGGTCGTCATGGCGACGAAGATGTCATAATGGTTGTCATGGCGACTGTGATTTAACAATGGTCGTAATGGCTACGATAATGTCATAATGGTCGTCATGGCGACGGTGATGTCATAATGGTCGCCATGGCGACGATGATGTCATATTGGTTGTCATGGCGACGATGATGTCATAATGGTCATCATGGCGACGATGATATCATATTGGTTGTCTTGGCGATGATGATGTCATAATGGTTGCCATGGCGACGATGATGTCATAAGGGTCGTCATGGCGGCGATAATGTCATAACGGTCATCATGGCGATGATGATGTCATAATGGTTGCCATGGCGACTATGATGTGATAATGGTCGTCATGGCGATTGTGATGTCATAATGGTTGTCATGGCGACGATGATGTCATAATGGTTGTCATGGCGACGATGATGTCATAATGGTCGTCATGGCGACGATGATGTCATAATGGTCGTCATGGCGATTGTGATGTCATAATGGTTGTCAGGGCGGACGATGATGTCATAATGGTCGTCATGGTGACGATGATGTCATAATGGTCGTCATGGCAACGGTGATGTCATAATGGTCGTCATGGCAACGGTGATGTCATGATGTCATAATGGTCGTCATGGCGACGAAGATGTCATAATGGTTGTCATGGCGACTGTGATTTAACAATGGTCGTAATGGCTACGATAATGTCATAATGGTCGTCATGGCGACGTTGATGTCATAATGGTCGCCATGGCGACGATGATGTCACAATGGTTGTCATGGCGACTGTGATTTAATAATGGTCGTAATGGCTACGATGATGTCATAATGGTCGTCATGGCGACGGTGATGTCATAATGGTCGCCATGGCGACGATTATGTCATAATGGTTGTCATGGCGACGATGATGTCATAATGGTTGTCATGGCGACTGTGATTTAATAATAGTCTTAATGGCTACGATGATGTCATAATGGTCGTCATGGCGACGGTAATGTCATAATGGTCGCCATGGCGACGATGATGTCATAATGGTTGTCATGGCGACGATGATGTCATAATGGTCGTCATGGCGACGGTGATGTCATAATGGTCGCCATGGTGACGATGATGTCATAATGGTTGTCATGGCGACGATGATGTCATAATGGTCATCATGGCGACGATGATATCATATTGGTTGTCTTGGCGATGATGATGTCATAATGGTTGCCATGGCGACGATGATGTCATAAGGGTCGTCATGGCGGCGATAATGTCATAACGGTCATCATGGCGATGATGATGTCATAATGGTCGTCATGGCAACAGTGATGTCATGATGTCATAATGGTCGTCATGGCGACGAAGATGTCATAATGGTTGTCATGGCGACTGTGATTTAATAATGGTCGTAATGGCTACGATGATGTCATAATGGTCATCATGGCGATGGTGATGTCATAATGTTCGCCGTGGCGACGATGATGTCATAATGGTTGTAATGGCAACTGTGATTTAATAATGGTCGTAATGGCTACGATGATGTCATAATGGTCATCATGGCGACGGTAATGTCATAATGGTCGCCATGGCGACGATGATGTCAAAATGGTCGTCATGGCGACGATGATGTCATAATGGTCGTCATGACAATGAAGATGTCATAATGGTTGTCATGGCGACTGATTTAATAATGGTCGTCATGGTGACGGTGATGTCATAATGGTCGCCATGGCGACGATGATGTCATAATGGTTGTCATGGCGATGATGATGTCATAATGGTCATCATGGCGACGATGATATCATATTGGTTGTCTTGGCGATGATGATGTCATAATGGTTGCCACGGCGACGATGATGTCATAAGGGTCGTCATGGCGGCGATAATGTCATAACGGTCATCATGACGATGATGATGTCATAATGGTCGTCATGGCGATTGTGATGTCATAATGGTTGCCATGGCGACGATGATGTCATAATGGTCGTCATGGCGACGATGATGTCATAATGGTCGTCATGACAATGAAGATGTCATAATGGTTGTCATGGCGACTATGATTTAATAATGGTCATCATGGCGACGATGATGTCATAATGGTCGTCATGGCGACGATGATGTCATAATGGTCGTCATGGCAACAGTGATGTCATGATGTCATAATGGTCGTCATGGCGACGAAGATGTCATAATGGTTGTCATGGCGACTGTGATTTAATAATGGTCGTAATGGCTACGATGATGTCATAATGGTCATCATGGCGATGGTGATGTCATAATGTTCGCCGTGGCGACGATGATGTCATAATGGTTGTAATGGCAACTGTGATTTAATAATGGTCGTAATGGCTACGATGATGTCATAATGGTCATCATGGCGACGGTAATGTCATAATGGTCGCCATGGCGACGATGATGTCAAAATGGTTGTCATGGCGACGATGATGTCATAATGGTCGTCATGGTGATTATGATGTCATAATGGTCGTCATGGCGACGATGATGTCATAATGGTCGTCATGACAATGAAGATGTCATAATGGTTGTCATGGCGACTGATTTAATAATGGTCATCATGGTGACGGTGATGTCATAATGGTCGCCATGGCGACGATGATGTCATAATGGTTGTCATGGCGACGATGATGTCATAATGGTCATCATGGCGACGATGATATCATATTGGTTGTCTTGGCGATGATGATGTCATAATGGTTGCCACGGCGACGATGATGTCATAAGGGTCGTCATGGCGGCGATAATGTCATAACGGTCATCATGACGATGATGATGTCATAATGGTCGTCATGGCGATTGTGATGTCATAATGGTTGCCATGGCGACGATGATGTCATAATGGTCGTCATGGCGACGATGATGTCATAATGGTCGTCATGACAATGAAGATGTCATAATGGTTGTCATGGCGACTATGATTTAATATTGGTCGTCATGGCGACGATGATGTCATAATGGTCGTCATGGCGACGATGATGTCATAATGGTCGTCATGGCAACGGTGCTGTCATAATGGTCGTCATGGCAACAGTGATGTCATGATGTCATAATGGTCGTCATGGCGACGAAGATGTCATAATGGTTGTCAAGGCGACTGTGATTTAACAATGGTCGTAATGGCTACGATGATGTCATAATGGTTGTCATGGCGACGATGATGTCTTAATGGTCATCATGGCAACGGTGGTGTCATAATGGTCGACATGGCGATGGTTATGTCATAATGGTTGTCATGGCGACGATTATGTCATAATGGTCGTCATGGCAACGATGATGTCATAAGTGTCGTCATGGCGACGATGATGTCATAATGGTCATCATGGCAACGGTGATGTCATAATGGTCGTCATGGCAACAGTGATGTCATGATGTCATAATGGTCGTCATGGCGACGAAGATGTCATAATGGTTGTCATGGCGACTGTGATTTAACAATGGTCGTAATGGCTACGATAATGTCATAATGGTCGTCATGGCGACGGTGATGTCATAATGGTCGCCATGGCGACGATGATGTCATATTGGTTGTCATGGCGACGATGATGTCATAATGGTCATCATGGCGACGATGATATCATATTGGTTGTCTTGGCGATGATGATGTCATAATGGTTGCCATGGCGACGATGATGTCATAAGGGTCGTCATGGCGGCGATAATGTCATAACGGTCATCATGGCGATGATGATGTCATAATGGTTGCCATGGCGACTATGATGTGATAATGGTCGTCATGGCGATTGTGATGTCATAATGGTTGTCATGGCGGCGATGATGTCATAATGGTTGTCATGGCGACGATGATGTCATAATGGTCGTCATGGCGACGATGATGTCATAATGGTCGTCATGGCGATTGTGATGTCATAATGGTTGTCAGGGCGGACGATGATGTCATAATGGTCGTCATGGTGACGATGATGTCATAATGGTCGTCATGGCAACGGTGATGTCATAATGGTCGTCATGGCAACGGTGATGTCATGATGTCATAATGGTCGTCATGGCGACGAAGATGTCATAATGGTTGTCATGGCGACTGTGATTTAACAATGGTCGTAATGGCTACGATAATGTCATAATGGTCGTCATGGCGACGTTGATGTCATAATGGTCGCCATGGCGACGATGATGTCACAATGGTTGTCATGGCGACTGTGATTTAATAATGGTCGTAATGGCTACGATGATGTCATAATGGTCGTCATGGCGACGGTGATGTCATAATGGTCGCCATGGCGACGATTATGTCATAATGGTTGTCATGGCGACGATGATGTCATAATGGTTGTCATGGCGACTGTGATTTAATAATAGTCTTAATGGCTACGATGATGTCATAATGGTCGTCATGGCGACGGTAATGTCATAATGGTCGCCATGGCGACGATGATGTCATAATGGTTGTCATGGCGACGATGATGTCATAATGGTCGTCATGGCGACGGTGATGTCATAATGGTCGCCATGGTGACGATGATGTCATAATGGTTGTCATGGCGACGATGATGTCATAATGGTCATCATGGCGACGATGATATCATATTGGTTGTCTTGGCGATGATGATGTCATAATGGTTGCCATGGCGACGATGATGTCATAAGGGTCGTCATGGCGGCGATAATGTCATAACGGTCATCATGGCGATGATGATGTCATAATGGTCGTCATGGCAACAGTGATGTCATGATGTCATAATGGTCGTCATGGCGACGAAGATGTCATAATGGTTGTCATGGCGACTGTGATTTAATAATGGTCGTAATGGCTACGATGATGTCATAATGGTCATCATGGCGATGGTGATGTCATAATGTTCGCCGTGGCGACGATGATGTCATAATGGTTGTAATGGCAACTGTGATTTAATAATGGTCGTAATGGCTACGATGATGTCATAATGGTCATCATGGCGACGGTAATGTCATAATGGTCGCCATGGCGACGATGATGTCAAAATGGTCGTCATGGCGACGATGATGTCATAATGGTCGTCATGACAATGAAGATGTCATAATGGTTGTCATGGCGACTGATTTAATAATGGTCGTCATGGTGACGGTGATGTCATAATGGTCGCCATGGCGACGATGATGTCATAATGGTTGTCATGGCGATGATGATGTCATAATGGTCATCATGGCGACGATGATATCATATTGGTTGTCTTGGCGATGATGATGTCATAATGGTTGCCACGGCGACGATGATGTCATAAGGGTCGTCATGGCGGCGATAATGTCATAACGGTCATCATGACGATGATGATGTCATAATGGTCGTCATGGCGATTGTGATGTCATAATGGTTGCCATGGCGACGATGATGTCATAATGGTCGTCATGGCGACGATGATGTCATAATGGTCGTCATGACAATAAAGATGTTATAATGGTTGTCATGGCGACTATGATTTAATAATGGTCGTCATGGCGACGATGATGTCATAATGGTCGTCATGGCGACGATGATGTCATAATGGTCGTCATGGCAACAGTGATGTCATGATGTCATAATGGTCGTCATGGTGACGAAGATGTCATAATGGTTGTCATGGCGACTGTGATTTAATAATGGTCGTAATGGCTACGATGATGTCATAATGGTCATCATGGCGATGGTGATGTCATAATGTTCGCCGTGGCGACGATGATGTCATAATGGTTGTAATGGCAACTGTGATTTAATAATGGTCGTAATGGCTACGATGATGTCATAATGGTCATCATGGCGACGGTAATGTCATAATGGTCGCCATGGCGACGATGATGTCAAAATGGTTGTCATGGCGACGATGATGTCATAATGGTCGTCATGGTGATTATGATGTCATAATGGTCGTCATGGCGACGATGATGTCATAATGGTCGTCATGACAATGAAGATGTCATAATGGTTGTCATGGCGACTGATTTAATAATGGTCATCATGGTGACGGTGATGTCATAATGGTCGCCATGGCGACGATGATGTCATAATGGTTGTCATGGCGACGATGATGTCATAATGGTCATCATGGCGACGATGATATCATATTGGTTGTCTTGGCGATGATGATGTCATAATGGTTGCCACGGCGACGATGATGTCATAAGGGTCGTCATGGCGGCGATAATGTCATAACGGTCATCATGACGATGATGATGTCATAATGGTCGTCATGGCGATTGTGATGTCATAATGGTTGCCATGGCGACGATGATGTCATAATGGTCGTCATGGCGACGATGATGTCATAATGGTCGTCATGACAATGAAGATGTCATAATGGTTGTCATGGCGACTATGATTTAATATTGGTCGTCATGGCGACGATGATGTCATAATGGTCGTCATGGCGACGATGATGTCATAATGGTCGTCATGGCAACGGTGCTGTCATAATGGTCGTCATGGCAACAGTGATGTCATGATGTCATAATGGTCGTCATGGCGACGAAGATGTCATAATGGTTGTCAAGGCGACTGTGATTTAACAATGGTCGTAATGGCTACGATGATGTCATAATGGTTGTCATGGCGACGATGATGTCTTAATGGTCATCATGGCAACGGTGGTGTCATAATGGTCGACATGGCGATGGTTATGTCATAATGGTTGTCATGGCGACGATTATGTCATAATGGTCGTCATGGCAACGATGATGTCATAAGGGTCGTCATGGCGACGATGATGTCATAATGGTCATCATGGCAACGGTGATGTCATAATGGTCGTCATGGCAACAGTGATGTCATGATGTCATAATGGTCGTCATGGCGACGAAGATGTCATAATGGTTGTCATGGCGACTGTGATTTAACAATGGTCGTAATGGCTACGATAATGTCATAATGGTCGTCATGGCGACGGTGATGTCATAATGGTCGCCATGGCGACGATGATGTCATATTGGTTGTCATGGCGACGATGATGTCATAATGGTCATCATGGCGACGATGATATCATATTGGTTGTCTTGGCGATGATGATGTCATAATGGTTGCCATGGCGACGATGATGTCATAAGGGTCGTCATGGCGGCGATAATGTCATAAGGGTCGTCATGGCGATGATGATGTCATAATGGTTGCCATGGCGACTATGATGTGATAATGGTCGTCATGGCGATTGTGATGTCATAATGGTTGTCATGGCGACGATGATGTCATAATGGTTGTCATGGTGACGATGATGTCATAATGGTCGTCATGGCGACGATGATGTCATAATGGTCGTCATGGCGATTGTGATGTCATAATGGTTGTCAGGGCGGACGATGATGTCATAATGGTCGTCATGGTGACGATGATGTCATAATGGTCGTCATGGCAACGGTGATGTCATAATGGTCGTCATGGCAACGGTGATGTCATGATGTCATAATGGTCGTCATGGCGACGAAGATGTCATAATGGTTGTCATGGCGACTGTGATTTAACAATGGTCGTAATGGCTACGATAATGTCATAATGGTCGTCATGGCGACGTTGATGTCATAATGGTCGCCATGGCGACGATGATGTCACAATGGTTGTCATGGCGACTGTGATTTAATAATGGTCGTAATGGCTACGATGATGTCATAATGGTCGTCATGGCGACGGTGATGTCATAATGGTCGCCATGGCGACGATTATGTCATAATGGTTGTCATGGCGACGATGATGTCATAATGGTTGTCATGGCGACTGTGATTTAATAATAGTCTTAATGGCTACGATGATGTCATAATGGTCGTCATGGCGACGGTAATGTCATAATGGTCGCCATGGCGACGATGATGTCATAATGGTTGTCATGGCGACGATGATGTCATAATGGTCGTCATGGCGACGGTGATGTCATAATGGTCGCCATGGTGACGATGATGTCATAATGGTTGTCATGGCGACGATGATGTCATAATGGTCATCATGGCGACGATGATATCATATTGGTTGTCTTGGCGATGATGATGTCATAATGGTTGCCATGGCGACGATGATGTCATAAGGGTCGTCATGGCGGCGATAATGTCATAACGGTCATCATGGCGATGATGATGTCATAATGGTTGCCATGGCGACTATGATGTGATAATGGTCGTCATGGCGATTGTGATGTCATAATGGTTGTCATGGCGGCGATGATGTCATAATGGTTGTCATGGCGACGATGATGTCATAATGGTCGTCATGGCGACGATGATGTCATAATGGTCGTCATGGCGATTGTGATGTCATAATGGTTGTCAGGGCGGACGATGATGTCATAATGGTCGTCATGGTGACGATGATGTCATAATGGTCGTCATGGCAACGGTGATGTCATAATGGTCGTCATGGCAACGGTGATGTCATGATGTCATAATGGTCGTCATGGCGACGAAGATGTCATAATGGTTGTCATGGCGACTGTGATTTAACAATGGTCGTAATGGCTACGATAATGTCATAATGGTCGTCATGGCGACGTTGATGTCATAATGGTCGCCATGGCGACGATGATGTCACAATGGTTGTCATGGCGACTGTGATTTAATAATGGTCGTAATGGCTACGATGATGTCATAATGGTCGTCATGGCGACGGTGATGTCATAATGGTCGCCATGGCGACGATTATGTCATAATGGTTGTCATGGCGACGATGATGTCATAATGGTTGTCATGGCGACTGTGATTTAATAATAGTCTTAATGGCTACGATGATGTCATAATGGTCGTCATGGCGACGGTAATGTCATAATGGTCGCCATGGCGACGATGATGTCATAATGGTTGTCATGGCGACGATGATGTCATAATGGTCGTCATGGCGACGGTGATGTCATAATGGTCGCCATGGTGACGATGATGTCATAATGGTTGTCATGGCGACGATGATGTCATAATGGTC
>NW_027369334.1:0-43390 GCF_046119375.1 Phyllobates terribilis
GAGCTCATGTCCCGTCAAAACAATCTTAGAGTTTGGATTTTTAAAAATCATGCACTTTGATGGATTTAGGCCATCTTCCTTAGGTTAATGTGTCTTTGTATTGTTTGTTAAAAAAATTGACTATTATGAAGTCTATTTAATGCAACTTGTTAATGGCTGAGACAAGAGTGGAACTGGATATGTTCAACGACGTTAGATTCAGATGATTGTAAGGTTTTGTCGAGCATGGGCCTATGTTTATTTAATCATTCACGTGAACCAGGAAAGCAACATGAACACAAGCTACTTAGAGCACTATTTATGTGTTTTTTCCTGAATTTCCTTACACTGACTCAACTTTGAGCTAATCATTGGCAACCTTATTGAAAGTTGATCAGGGAAAAGTCAACATCCCACAGACTCAGGTGGTGGCAAGGTTTACTGTATATGGGTTGTGAGCGCATCCGAACCATGATCCTGGTTAGGAGAGTGGCTCGAACATGGTATAGTGTTTCCTTCATACTAGTTGTCTAAGAAGTTACCTTTCATCAAGGCCAGTCAAATGAAATGTTGACTGTCCAAACGACCTCAAATTGGTTTAAGGTCAATGTCCACAGACTCATGATGGTGCAATGTTTCACCATATATGAGCCATGTGTGGATAAAAGCAGGACCATGCCGGGGTGTGGATGGAACATGGTCAGATGGCGCGCCCTTACTTGATATCCAGAAGTCTCCTTTCCATCGATCCTAGTTCAAGAAAATTGTTGTTAACCCAAACAACATCAGATCGGAAAAAGACCAGTTCAAAGGTCAATGTCTACATTGCATGGTCATATTGCGCGTCCTTACTCGTGACAGTGCATGGTTTCACCATATATGGTCTTGAGTTGCATAAAACGGTTATCGAGGCTGGGAGAGTGGCTTGAACATGGCCAGATGGCACATCCTTACTTGTTGTCCAAAGGTTTGCCTTTCATGTATCCTAGTTCAAGCAAACCGTTGACAACCCAAACGACATCAAGTCATAACATTGTTAGTGTCCTTAGACTCATGACAGTGCAAGGTTTTAAACCGTATATGGTTTGTTGAATGAATAAAACTTTGATCCAGACCGGTGAGTGTGGCTTGAATATGTGAGATGTGGTCCTTACTTGTTGTGTGCTAAAGTCACCTTTCATTGAGCCTAGTTCAAGCGAACCTTGACATCCTAAATGACGTCGGATCAGAATAATGTTAGTGTCCATAGACTAAATGACGGTGCAAGGTTTCACTGTACATATACCGTGAGTGCATAAAACCTACATCCAAGATGGGATAGTGGGTTGAACATGGTTAGATGATGTTGTTGGTTTGAACTAGAGTGTGTAACTAGCTAGCTCAAACATTTCGCTTGTTTTGATGATGTAAACATAAGTATTTGATATCCATTATGTGTGATACGGCTTTCCAGTAATAGCTCGAGGAGTTAGGAGAGTAACTTTGGCACAAGAGGACTAGCTTAGGCCCATGAGGAGACTATCTTTAGGCCTAGCGGGGAAAGCGAGTCTCGCCAATGCAGTGTTGAAAATAAAGAAATGAAAAATAAAGACCCAAGTGATGAGTTGTGAAGATGGAAGGACTAGCTAAAGCAAAGGAGAGTCGCTGCGAGCTAGTGGATCGCGCTTCAAACTCAAAGAGAGTGTACAAGTGATCAAGTGCCATGAAGAGAGTGCTACGAAGGAGTCCTGCACCAGCGCATAGTGAATTCGGGTGCATTGAAGTGAAGGCCGAGAAGAAAAGGATAGGGGATAAAGGAATTTCTACCTTTGGGATTGTGATGGAAGGGGGATCGCCAAGCTGGACGAATGAAAGAAACTCTGAGGGTGTGGAAAAGAATTGACAACATATATAAAACGTTACTCAAGAGAAGAAGCACAAACCTCGTGTGATCGTTGATGGGCTCTGGCGAAATGAACGGTCACACTGATTGCCAACATGGACTTCTGCATTGTAGTAGATTACAAATTTGCATACTTGGAGAATAGTTTAGGAATGGTATAAATATGTGCAATAGGTGATGTTAGGCATACGAGCTGAGAAGAGCAAAAGAGAGCTAAAGGCTTTAGGAGAGAAAACTAGAGAGTTGAGTGCTTAGGAAAACCTCGCTTACTGATAGGAGAATGCAAGAGTGAATTGGAAAATGTTTAGATAGAAGAAAGCTACTCTTTGCCAAGGTCGCGTGAGGTTTAGAGTGTATTCTAGATCAGCTTTATAGTGGAAAGGATTACTTGTACTTAGCAGAACGCAGATTTTGTTGAAAGAGTGTTACGAAGTGTTGTAATTACTCTTGATTAATATAATCTATTAATGGTGAGTTTTATCCCGAGCTTAGTAGAAGTTTAGGGTTCTCACCTTGGGAAATCCTTGCAAGTGAGTCTTGAGAAAGACAAGATTGACCCGAGGGAGTCATCTAAGCTCAGCTTGTACGTACTAGGCCCTCAAAAGCCAGCATGGACAAGCAAAAGCACAACGAGTGTTGCCTTCCAAAAGGTAAACCTCACCAAGTGCTATATTGATAGACGCAATCCCAATTGCGGCAGGAGTATTTTAGGTGACTTTAGAGGGGTTTGGAAGCACTTAGTAGATAAATGAAGCATATGAGACATAGGGACAAAGCATAATGAAGTGAAGATGAAGACGCGTAAGAAAGAAGTGTTGAGGAGTTGAGCTGAGTTCAAATGGATCGTTATCCTTACTCCGATGTCCGATTGAGGTGATTCCGATTCTAAGAGTTAGATATTGAAGTCTTCTATGTCCCGTACAAATTTTTTGCAAATCAGAATTGTGAGTCAAAAGTTATAACACAAGAGGCAAAAGAGATCCAACAGCGGACGCGGGTTGCAGACCGCGGTCGCGCCCTCCGAGTAACTCTTAAGGTCGGAAAGTCTTTTTCACCACTTCATCTTTATGTCTTTGAACGGATTTTAATGTTACCAATATATATAGATTCTCTAGGATTTTGACCATACATTCCTATATATTCTCTCATACACTCTCTATTTATCTTATCTCTCATTTTAGAAAACCCTCTCAATTTTTGTATTTGTCTTTCTCTAAATCTATGAAGAACTAAGCACCTTTTGAGTTCATCTTTAAGTTCTAAGCATTGGAATTGGTTTTTGTGGTAAGCTTCTCAACCCATTTGTTCTAGTTTGATTTTTGAATTGTTTCATGATCTCTTGTTCCTTTATCTTGCATTGGTTTTAATTGAGTTATCTAGATGATCAACTAGGTTTATTGATATTTATCATATTGCTAGGATTCATAATTCAACTTGAAGAATCTTTCCTCTGGGTAGAAAAGTCTATTTGCATAAACTATTTGCTACTGTCTATAGGGTAGAGATCTTCGATTCATGTCAACTATCGACTATTTGTCAATGATATTGCATGAACCTACCATATCGTTGAATTTTATGCAATTGTGTAATTAAATCTTGGGATTTCTTTGTTGTAGCATGATTAGGGTTTCTAAGGACTATTTGGACTAGTTACTATTTATGAACAAAGAGTAGGACAATCCAATCGAATATTGTTAGAACAATTGTTATTATGAATCTTTGATCTACTTACCACTCCAATGTTCTTAGAATAGATAGATGAACCATTTTAATCACTTAGACTTCTTCATTGTGTCTTGTTTGATTTGCTTCCTTGCCAACCTCCCCCCCCCCCCCCCCCCTTTGTATGACCAATTAATCATACAAGTATTTGGAACAGAAATCTTTGCTCCCTTGGTTCGACCCCTACGACCACTATACTCTAGTGGAAGTTTGGATTTATTTTGACTAGACGAGACGACTTTAGGCTAGTCAAATTTCACGCTGTTTCCGGGGAGCAACTGTTTTGATTTGTAGTTTTTGTGTGATTAACTTTGGTGTGGACCTATCTTATGGTCCACACTTGTGCTACTAATTCAACTCTTGTTTGATTGAGATCTAAAAGTCGAGCCAACGAATTTAAACAAATGCGCTGCTCGGGAGGCAACCCGATGTGTGAGGTACGCTTTTTTTCCATTTCCCTATTATTGTGAGTCTTCTTTGCTGCATTGAGGACAATGTTCATTTCAAGTTTGGGGAGGGAATTGGTATCATGCTGCATGCATAATATTTTGTTTGGTTTTTGGTTGTTTATGAGTGTTTTTAGCTTCTTTTTTTTGTGTTTGTGTGCGTGTTTTAGCTTATTTTTGAGGTTTGTCGGTTGTTGCATTTCCTAATTGATTTGTTGTTGCATGTACTTTTGATCTTTTGACTATGTTTGTTTGTTAATTTTACAAGTGTGTTATGATGATGGTTTGTTAAGCTTTAGATACTTACTTGATCATGTGGACTTTGATTGGATTACTTGTGGACCAATGCTCTTTATTTAGTTATCTCATCATGTATGAGTGTTCTTCCTTTATTATTTTCTTTAGAACTTCCTTCTATATCTATTTAGAAACCTAAAGCGCTGAGGGTTTTTCTTGCATGACATTTCATTGAGACATAAATTTATCGAATAATTTTTTAAAAAGAAGTAAAGCATGAAAAGAATACAAAAGAGGTGTTTAGTGCTTAATTAATAAACTTCTAACGCATGTCATGCGAGTATGCGATCTCCAAGTTTTGAACATCACCAAGGGTTCCAATCTCAAACGATTGCTGGAAAAGCACGCTATATCCAAGGTTGAAACAACACCAAGGAATCGATCCTCTGATGGCCGCGTGAAAAAGTATTAAGTGTTGGCCCTGAGCGTAAAATGGACGGACCCGAAAAAAACAAATAAATTTGGTGATTTATGAACGTCTCTTGATATATTTCACACCTTGCCTTGTGGTTTAGTCTTGGATGTGTTTGCCTGTTTTTAGAGTGACATTTAAGGGTAGAACATGAATTTTTGTGGCTTGCTTCTCATTCGAGTTGAGGAACATTTATCTTCTTGTCATTGAATGATGCATGCTATGAAAGAAAGATGTCTTTTCTTTAACTTAATATAGTTATCATATATATATCATTTGGATTGAGACAAACATTGCATATTCTTATGATCCACTATGGTGCGCTTACTTAGCTTGGGATACATAATGATCAAGGACGGGGGTGTTCACAGCATGCATTTAGGCTAGAGTAGGTCATGTTTGTTTTATTTTCTTGGGTAATGTCTTGTTGGGTTCGTAGTCTTTTTTTTTTAAAATCAGGTACTTGAGAGTTGTGTTTCGGACGTTGGTCATTAATCTCGAGTTACCCCATACATGCCTGGACCTTCATGTTTACTCGTGGACGAGCAAGGTCTAAGTGTGGGGGAATTTGATAGGCGCAATATTGATGGCACCATTGGAGGTTTTATGTGACTTTAGAGGTGTTTTGGAAGCACTTAGTCAGTAAATGAAGCATATGAGGCGTCGAGACAATAGACGACGAAGTGAAAACGAAGACCCGTAAGAAAGAAGTGCTGAGGAGTTGAGCCGAGGTACAAATGGATGGTTATACCTACTCCGATATCCAATAAAGGTGATTCCAATTAGAGGAGTTAGATATTAAAGTCTAATACGTTCTCTCCAGATTTCACCGCAATCAAATATGTGAGTCAAAGTTATGACAATTTTACTGAGCTGTTGCAGGAGGTACCAAAGATCCAACCACGGACGCGGTTTGTAGACCGCGGTTGCGCCCTCTGGGTAACTCCCAAAACCGGAAAGTCTTTGTTACCACTGCATCTTTATGAATTTGAAGGGCTTTTGATGTTACCATTCTAAGAGGGGAATTTATACAGATTTTCTAGTGTTTTGATCATACATTCCTATATATTCTCTCATACTCTCTTTATTATCTTATCTCTAATTTTAGAAAACACTCTCAATTTTGTATTTGTCTTTCTCTAAATCTATGAATAACTAAGCACCTTTTTAGTTCATCTTGAAGTTCTAAGCATTGGAATTGGTTTTTGTGGTAAGATCTCAACCCTTTTGTTCTAGTTTGATTGTTGAATTGTTTCTTGATCTCTTGTGCCTTTATCTTGCATTGGTTTTTATTGATTTATCTAGAATGATCAACTACATTTAGTGATATTTATCTTATTTCTAGGATTCATAATTCGATTTGAAAAATCTTTCCTTTCGGTAGAAAACTCTATTTCCATGAACTATTTGCTAGTACCCGTAGGGTAGAGATCTTGAATTGGTGTCAACTATCGACTATTTTTCAATGTTATTGCATGAACCAACACCTCTTTTAACTTTATGTGATTGTGTTAATAAATTTTGGGATTTCCTTGGTTGTAGCATGATTAGGGTTTCTAGGACTATTTGGACTAGTTACTATTTATGAACAAAGAGTAGAACAATCCAATCGAATATTGTTAGAACAATTGTTATTAGGAATCTATGATCCACTTACCACTCCAATCGCTTAGAATAGATAGATGAACCATTTTATTCACATAGACTTCTTCATTGTGTGTTTTGTTTTCTTTGCTTCATTTCGAACTCCCCCCCCCCCCTCCCCATACAAGAACTTGGAACGAACATCTTTGCTCCCTTGGGTCCGACCCCTATGACCACTATACTCTAGTGGAAGTTTGGATATACTTTGACTAGGTGAGATGACTTTAGCCTAGTCATAGATCTTAACGATGACATCTATTGTGAGCGAGTTCCTAAAACTGTGAAGATGCAAGTTCTACCTTCCAGTTCTGGAATCGCGAGCTCTAACTACGAAGTCAACACTTCATTGGAAACAAAAAGCTTGATCTTATCTTGCAGGTTGGAATGAAGAGTAGAAGGCATAGAGTCATATCTTAAGCTACTCTCATTTCACCAAATTAGAAGGATTTTTCTATCTCGTTCAAGAGCTTAAACAAAGAAATCAAGCTATACCTTATCCAGATAAGCGTTGATCAAAGCGAGTCTCATGCATGGAACAAGCTACATATATATTTTCATGCAAAACTCATATATGTTCAAGCGAGTCTTTGAGGACTTCAAACGAATCTTTATTCAACTCGTTGAACTATATCTTATACATCCAGGAGAGCAAATAGTAGCACCATATATTTTCTAAGGCCCTTTGCTTGTATATCTTTCTATGCCTTGGGCTTCTGCTGGATTTTCTATCTTATCTTATTAGCTGAAGCAAGATATGCGCTATACTCTACAGATTCCTTGCGTCAATACCAGTTCCATTAATCTATCTGGGAATCTGGTACATCACTCTTGCTCTAAGCATATCAATGTTTGGCACCATTTTCTGCTTGCCACGTCGAGCATAAGACGGTGAAGCTTATTCATGTGCCGACAAAGAATCAAATAGCCTACATCTTTATTAAAGCACTGAACCGGATACCTTCATTAAATATCAGACTTCAGTTGGGTTTAATTCCTACCAATTAGACCATTCATCCACTCGTTGTAAGTTCCTTCTAATTGGCTAAGCTTATACATACTAATTCATCACTGTGAACTTAAGTTGAGATGCACTTTCATGATTTTTCTTGTTAACTTGCTTTATTTGAACAAGAACTGACTAGCTTATGTGTCTATTGATGTAAATAGAACTATTTTTTTATAACTTCAGGATCTTCTTTACCTTATGAATAGAAAGTGGTGATCGTCTTCTTGCCATGCTATAAACTATTAGATACGATCCACTTCTATAAGTGCCCCTAAGCTGACTTCAATGATATGCTTGTTGTTTCCGTGAAAACCCCCACTATAGATAGTATTCATTATTGTGACAAAGAGCCAATATCCCATTTATATGAACATGATTAATACATGAAATATCTGAGTGTGAGTGACCCCCTTAAATGTGCATTAATTCTCCTTACTTGTGCTTTTATATTCATGTTAAGCAATCTATATTGTATCACATCTGAAGCAGTATCGTACTTCTTCCTGTTGTATGTAATTCAAACACCAATATTTTTCAAGCGAGTGAAGAATCAAATACCTCGAAGACAAGTACGACTAGCTAACATCTAGTGCAATCAGGCGATGTAAATGCTGAAGTCGATACAGAACCGTACTGATAATTTAAATCATTTCCAGTCTCGATTCAAAATTAGATGCTCGAGAGCAGTGCCAAGCTACTCTTTATCCTATGGCACTAAGACAAGCAATGCCACTAAAAGAATAATTCAAGTCTTTTGCTAAAAGTTGATGAAGATACTATGGAAGAAGGTGATTTGAGTTGATACTCTTACTTGCTTTCTCACTATTCATTGCATAACTAATTGATAGACTTGTTAGGATTCCATCTACAAAAAGGAGTAAGGATTATTATATATATCTTTAGTATGCCTTTGATTGACTGTAGTGCCGTTAGTGCTTCTTGGTTACAGTCTCTCTTACATTCTCTTTGAATGATTTTCCATGTTTCTGAGTTAAGCGTGACTGAGTAGCTCACTTTCCGTTCCCTTTGATGAATTAACTATGTCTTTCCGATGATGCCAATAGGGGGACATAAACGGTTTGGGAAGGAGAAGAATTGAGGTAGAATACTCTTTCCGTCGTTCAAATTGGGAAGATTATAGATCAACTTGGTCTAAGGGGGAACAAAGGAAGATTTGCTAAGTGTTTTTAGCAAGATTTTGAGCTAATTTGATATATTAGAAAGTATTGAATTAAGCTTCATTCCATATCTTAAGCTTAAATGGGTACGTTGAAATATTATGTGCTTTATTGTTTAAGTTTTTCTCATCATCATAAAGAGGGAAATTGTTGGTTTGAGCTAGAGTGTGTAACTAGCTAGTCCATGAGGAGACGAGCTTTAAGCCTAGCTGGGAAATCGTGTCTCGCCAATGCAGTGTTGAAGAAATAAAGAAAAGAAAATAAATACCTAGGTGATGATTTGTGAAGACGGAATGACTAGCTAAAGAGAAGGAGAGTCGCTGCAAGCTAGTTTGCTCGCGCTTCAAACTCAAAGAGTGTACAAGTAATGGAGTTACAAGAAGAGAGTCCTATAAGGGAATCTAGCACCAACGCGTAGTAAATTCGGGCGCAGTGAAGGGAAGGCCGAGAAGCTAAGGATATGGGATAAAGGAATTTCTACCTATGGATAGTGATGATTGGGGATCGCCAAGCTGAACGAATGAAGGAAGCGCTGAGGTTGTGGAGAGGATTGCCAAAGTGGACAAATCATTTACTCAAGAGAAGAAGCACAAAACTCGTGGGATCGTTGATGCGTTCTAGGGAAAGGATTGACCACACGGATTGGCAACGTGGACTTCTTCATTGCCATATACTATAGATTTGCTTCACTTGGAGAATAAGTTTAGGAATGGTATAAATATGTTCAATAGGTGATGCTAGGAATACGAGCTGAGAAGAGTAAAAGAGAGCTAAAGGAACTAGGAGAGAAAGCTAGAGAGATGAGTGCTTAGGCAATCCTCGCTTGCTTAGAGGAGAAAGCAAGAGCGAATTGGAATGAGTGTTAGCCAGAGGAAAGCTACTCTTTTCCATGGTAGCGTGAGGTTAGAGTGTGTTCTAAATCACCTTTAGAGTGGAAAGGATTACATGTACTAAGCATAACGCAAATTTTGTTGAGAGAGAGTGTTTTGAAGTGTTGAAATTGCTCTTGACTAATATAATCGATTAATGGTGAGTTTTATCCTGAGCTTAGTAAAAGCTTAGGGTTCTCACGTTGGGAAATCCTTGCATTTGAGCCGAACTTATCATGTAACAATCTTAAGTTCAAATTATTGTAGCTAATCTCCCCTTTTGCAACTCTAACACACTAACCTACTAGCTTATGGTGTTTAATTTGGAGATTATACTAACTTAAACACGTTTTCAACTTCCTTATCTTTTAAACACTTAAGTGAGTTGATTGAGCTACTCATTTATAAGAACTAGTTGATTTAATCTACTTGATACGATCCATATCAACGTTCACATTTCATATAAAACCTACATGTGCCTCCTTACTTGCTATCCAGAAGTCTCCTTTCATTGACCCTATTTTGTGTGGCATAGAGGATCAAACAATTTTGAAATGGGGCAATGTCAACGTCCATGGACTCATGGTGGTGCAACTTTTAACCGTATGTGGGAGGTGATGTTACCTTGATTGAAGAGAGGTCTTGTTGTCCCGGAATTTATTGATTAAATATGTAGTGGAGCGAATTGATCCTTGAAAGTGATGGCGTTGCGAAAGTGATGCGGAAAGGTGGTAGCTTTGATGTGATCCTAATGTGAATTTGATGTGGAATTCGGCCAGTTGTGGGATGCCTTGGCCGTGTATGATGGTGTTAGTTGATATGGGTTTGGTTAATGACTAGGGAAAAAGGCGCAAGCTCGACTAAGGTGTACTCGGTTTTGATTGAAGATACTAAGGAGCAAGCTTAACCAAGCTCTTAAGATGCCGAAAGGAATTCAATGGAGGATAAACACTCAATACAAATTATATGATAACTCAACGTGAAATAACATTCTACAATGTGGTACTAAGTAGTGGAAGACTTCCCTTTTCCTTAATCACAAAATAAGGGAAATTACTCAAACAAAACACTAATAATTATCCATCTAGGTTAGGCCAATGATGTGACTAAATGAACTCCTAAAATTCCTATAGATGCATAAATAATAATAGATAATATCCTATAAAAATAATAATGTCATGAACTAGAAATAATCATAAATATGCTATATGAATCATTATAACTAGTCCAGTATAAAATGTTATAGTATGCGGTAGAATGTGATAGGGTTAGGTCAAATAATCCTCCCCAACTTGATGTGAAGCGTCCCCGCTTCACCCTTTCGATGAGCTCTGAAGGCATAACCGGGTCGTCGCCATAGAGTGTTGTCGGTGGTGGATTGTCAAAGCTATTTGGTAAAGGCAAAGAAGATGTAGAATTAGAAGAAGACGGAGAGGAAGGTGTAGAAGTCGTGACCAATGAATTTGTAGAAGTAGCAACATCTCTTAGTGAACTACCGCCTTGGCATCCAAGTCCCGATCCATGATATGAAAACGTGTCAGCAAACCACAGGTGAGAACTAGGCAATTCAGGTGGATGGTGAAGTGAACGTCTCTGGGGTTTTTGTCGCTGGATATCCTCATGTGTTGCGTGGTGTTCCATCATTTCCCAAAACCAACACTACATGTCCCGGTGATGATCGTTCAAGTTGCATGCATGTGCAGCTGCGCTATTATTGGCGTCTCTAGATCCTTGAACTCGTCTAGATGGTTATCATGTACATGTGCCTATAAATAAGATGCAACTATAAAATTGAGTGCAAGTGTTGTATCAATACTGCCAACAGGAAAGAATCATAGAGTAGAGGCGTTCCTTGTAAATCCAGCACCATCGGTTGCCTGCTCCACAAACATTGCTGAGATCTCAGATAGACATAACATCAATTTTTTATCTTCTTATGACCACGACAAACCCGTAATAAAACTTCTACGAAGAGTATAAGGAGAAACACTTACCCCAGATTTGAAGTACATGTCCTCGAGGCAAGCAAAGAATTCATGTGGCGAATTACGCCCCTGAGTAGCATGTGCGACGGCCGTCTTCATATCCTCTTGGTATGTCGTCGTTATGTACTTGCGCGTCAATAACATAACTAGCTGTTTCCACTCTATCATAGGTGGCCACCCCATGCGTGCTTGTTGCTGAACTAGTCGGTTCCAACAGGTGGTTGTTTCCCCTTGAAAATGCAAGGTAACTACTTCGACCTTTGCATGTTCCTAATAATGACAGTGATGAAGAACATGGCTCGTATTTTGTAACCAATCAATGAACATAGACGGTTCATATGTACCAAGGAAGGTCTTTATCCTTACCTTAATCTCTTGTTGAGATGGAGGAGCGAATGGTGTCAGTCTATGTTTGTCTGCAATCGACAACTAGTAATTCGGTTATGGTAGTCGTTGTTGTTGATGTACAACTGGGTGTTGTTCTTTTCATTGCGCGTGTGGGGGATCTCCAACTTGTTGTTGTGGATATCCCTGTGCAGTGTAGTATGCAACCTGATTATGTGGTTGTTGTGGAGGAGGAACCCAACATGTACATCTGAACTGTTGCTCTGGTGGATCTTGTACGGGCGCATGAAAACCTGCAGAATAATATTATGCCCCTTCCTCTTAATCCTCCATGTCAAACACATCAAACACCTCATCTGAATCTGACTCAACCGAAGAAATTGTACTCCAATTTTCAGCAAAAGAATGTTCATTGAAGGAGTCGGAGTTTACCTGGTGTCTACGTGGGCGAGCTGTGGAGGTCTTCTTCTGCTTGCTGGAAGATGCGTGCAAAGCTGCGTGTTAGTGTTGGTGTCTGGCTTCACTGTCATCTTTCTACTCATCCTTCGCTGAAGACTAAGTCTCATCATCTCGCTCGTCCACCCATTGAGAGTTATTGCCCGAAATCATCAACTAGGTTGTCTTCATGCACACCTTGTTATGAGGTGCGTCTCTCTCTATCTCTCTCTCTCTCTCTTGGATCTTGGCCTGTATGTAGGCAGATCTTCTATTATAACACTTTTTATCGTCTTATGCTTCTAGGTCAATGTACTATACTCGTCACACTAGTTCGGTGACGAAGACGGAAATGCCCTGCTGAGAAGTCAGGAATGTCTGTAAAGTTCATCTCTGTGGCAGCCTCATGTTGCTTCTGATTAGCAACTAACAACTCAATAGTACTCTCTGGTCAGTTAACCCTACTCATATCTTGTCCGTCATTGGAGTTCACCATGATCCTGGAAAGACAACAGTAACCCCAACAGAGCAACAAAAACAAATAGCAGTCGATGAAACCAATCAAATCACAAACCTGTAAACAAGGTTGATATGGCTGGGAGGGCAGGAAAGTCTAAGGATAAACACACAACAATTACAAAATGCAGCGACAACTAACCAAACAAATCGAGATATGAATTGCATGCAAATTAGCCAAGATCCCAACTAAATCAATACAGTCGAGACAGAGAAGAGATAAGAATATGGTAAATCACTCAATACGAAAGTGCAACGATTACTTTATTATGGCTATGTGCACCTTATGTCTATCACAAATGCCACCTAGGTTCGGCTTTTCTCACAATAAATTCCAGCAATCTAATTCTTGCACAGAAATTTCAACTGTTGTAGCCTGGATATAATGGATGGCACAAAACTGAATCCAGCGTCTTCCTAGGCGTCCCGGCTTGGTAGTTGTTAACTAACAAACAAGATAACTCACGACAATTGTCAGAAGATATGCAGAAATTGACCTAAAAGAAGAAAATATAAAATAAAATAATACAAGACTCAAAACTGAAATTTTAAATTCAACAACTAACTCGAAGCAAACCCGAAACAAGACGATGGCTAGCGCGCGCTGAGTGGATGGATGTGCGTGCATTGAGGTTGATCTGGACGATGTCGCTCGCGTGGGCTGGGAGCAAGGCACTTAGATGAGTGTGGTTCTTGGGCTGACTCGTGTGAGTGGCTGCTTGGCTATTCTTATCTTGCCGCTGTATTGATGTGTGCATAGAATCTGTCCGTGTACAACTTGTTTCTCAAGGAACAAAGACACGCTTTCCTAATCTGATGAAGATCCTATTTTCTTCTTTAATTTTAACTTTTTTGGACAACTGAGAATCAGATTTGGATTTTTTGACAATTAGAAGATCTTATCCTTTTCTTTGATACTTTTTAAAAAAGAAGAACAAAACAAATCCTACTTTCTCAATTGTGGTCTCTTGACAAGGTGTTTGTCCGGTGGTTTTATAGGTAGACAAACAAATTGATATACAAACAAAGGCTAGACTTAAGGTATTGGCCACTTTTAATTACATCACTTTACTAAATCCTATTAATTAGAATATAGTGGAACTAAGGGTCAAACCCACAGGAGGCATCAACTCATTTAAACTTTTATAGAGAAAATCTACGATGAACACATATAGTTCTAATCAATGGAAGCAATAAGCTAAGAGCACCAGGGAATATGCATTTCCCAACTAGCCTACAATACAGTTGTCTACACTAAGACTTAGTTCAAACCGAATCTAAGTGTTCATGCTTGTTTCAAAGGAATAAATCAAGACGAACGCCATTAATTTATCCTAACAATTATGAAAAAGTCTTTATTCCTATGTGATCAATCTATAAATAAAATACAGAATTCAATCAACAATAATTTCAGAGAAAAATAATGAAATAATGCTAATAACCCGAAATTACTTAAATCATCAAACCAAACAAAAATAAATGCTTCAATAAGAAATTGGGGATTATCCCACCATAGAAAAGTTTACAAAGATCAAATAATTAAGAGACATACTAACTTTTGGAGAAGAAAGCTAAAGTATCCAAGAATAATATTGTACAACGATGAAAAGGAGAAACCCCAAACAACGTACGAAGCGTCTCTCAAAACTAGCGATAAAATAAAAGTGATAACCTGAAATGATAAAACTATGCGTTTATAAAGGTCCAACCTACAAGGAGTAACAAAAATAATAAAATAGAAAATATTTCATCCATGATCGCAACTGAAAAGATTGGAAGAAAAGACTAACCTTTTAACATGTTTTGAGATCGGAGGATGCCGATAACTCCATTGTCGCATCATACAAAATCCACATCAGTAGGCGCCAATGAATGTGCCACGGATGCCGATGAGGTCTCTCCCAAGTATTTCCTTCTTGAGACCGTTTTTCACCTTCCGAGGTGCATGTTGTTAGTTGAGCTTTAATCGTCTTGTTAAAGCTTAATCTATTTCTCTTTGTTTTGATGATAACAAACTAATATGTTTCATCTCTTAGTACTTTTAAGCCTTCCAGGTTATTGTTATATCTGTAAGGATGCGCTTAAGTCACTTAGGATGCGCTTGACTGGTCTCAGTCGCGCTTAACACCAATCGGAGAAAGTAAGTTTCACAAACAGTGTTTAATAAATCCATTCAAGACCAAGAAGTTAGAGTGATCGAGCTTCGAGGGCGTAGTAGAGGCGCTTGAATAAAGAAGAAGAAGGTTGACCACGAGGTTCCACCATAGCTTAGGGTGAGCTAGAGCGCAGAAGAAAACCGCCAACACGCTAGAGAAGGCTGGTAAGCGGGAGAGTGCAAGTTGCGTGCACAGGAAGGTGCGAGAAGAGCTTGTTCACTCTTTGGGACGCAACTCCTGGGAACTCTAGCGTGGAAGGAGGTAGTCAGAGCTAAAGCACACGGACTGCTGATGTGGCGTGGATCAACAAGAGAAGAACAAAACCAAATAACTCCAGGCCGTTGATTAATTCTGGTGACACGATCAAGGCACACGGATTGATGAGGTGGCATTGTGCTTAGTCTTTGTTTGTTACACGAATTAAGTTAGAGGTTTAGCTTAAGGTCTGTGTATAAATAATGGATTGTTGCATTCACTCTAGATGTTACAAACTGAGAGAATTATAGAGAAGCTAGAGAGAGCTTAAGTGATATACTTGTTTGTAATCAGAGAGATTGTTGAGAGTGCCTTCATTTGTTCTTTAGAGCTGAACTCAGTATTGTAGAAGGAGTGTTACGAGTGAGCTTCAAAGTGATTGAAGATAGAGTTGTAATTGTTTCTTCTATCAATACAAGTGTAGTGGTGAATTTTACCCCGAGTCAGCTAGTGAATTGGGGTTCTCACCTTTGAGAAACTTTGTGTGTGCAAATATAAGTGCGCTTTAACAACTTAAAGCGCGCTCAATTGTCTGTCTGACTTGTTCCGCACTTAAGGACTTTAGTAAAATCATTACTAACAGTTCTGCATAGGTCAAGCGAATCCCAAGTATTCAAAGCACAATTGGATACTTGTTAAGCGTATCTAAGGCTTAATGAACCTTAGTGACAGTGAACAATAGCTGATCAAATACGTGTTTTCTACAATTGGTATCAGAGCTACAGGTTAGCTATTTACACTAATCCTTTTACAGATTCAAAGGATTCTCAAGATTCGAACAATGGCTAGTTTCAACCTCGGCATTTATCTCACTAAGCCCCACATCCTTGTTGAAGGCGAACTCCAATGGTGGCTCACAATGACTAAAAACTACATCCAGCAAACGGATTACCAGTGCTGGAAAATTATTGAAAAGGGCGATGAGAAGATCTCTGAAACTGATGACTCCAAATGTGAAGCCAAAGAGTACCAACTAATGGAGAAGAACGCAAAAGCGTGACAGCTCATCCTCAGTGCGCTTTAAAGGAAATACATTGACAAGGTAATGTCACTCCCCACTGCCCAAGAGATGTGGAAAGCCATCATATACATGCACTCAGGTAGTGATGACATGAAGGACAATCGTATATTTGACCTTAACTGCGAATTTTGCTCCATTAGAATGGGGGAAAATGAGCTTGTTTCTGATTATCATTATCGGTGTCAAATCCTCTATGACAAGATGCTTTCTGCTGCAATGGAAAAGAAAGCTTGGGAGTATTCTATGGCGTTCATCCATGGGGTGAACTCCAAGTATGCAACTCTCAAGCAGATTCTTCTCCAATCTAAGGAGACTCGAGAATTGCCTATCTCTGTTCTTGTAGGGAAATTCAAAGTTCAAGAAATCAAGAACAATGAAGAGAAGCATTCAGAACGAGAAAACAAAGGAATGGCGCTCAAGCTCTCACACGTCCTCCAAAAGCATGAAAATGATGATGAAGGAGAAGACGACGATGATAGAGATGTCGCTATGATGACCAAGCTCGTGAAGAAGTTTTTTAAGAAACAAGGCGGCCTCAAGCGCGATACAACTTCCAAGCAGCGCGATGTCAGGGATTTCACTTGCTTCAACTGCAACGAGAAGAGACACATGGCCAAAGCATGTCCTCATCCAAAAGTGAATCCAAGCTCAAGCTCAAGTTTCAACAAACAGCCCCCTAAACAAATGTTTGTCACGCTTTTGGGAGAATCTGATGAAGATTCAGAAGATGGAGCTGCATCAGACTCAAACTCTGGCTCTGAGATTGAGGTAAACGCAATATTATTTGTCTGATGAAGATTCCCAAGCGCAATATTATTTGTCTCTTAAAAGAGCTTATGGTTCAACACTAGTCTCTAGCAACTGATGCTAGAGCACGTCTGGTTGAACTTGATAATGCTAAGGAAGAATTGGTTGAGCTTTCCAAACATTTACATGACAAAACCACACTCCTCTCTAAATCTTGTGAACTTTGTCATGGAAAAGGGTTGGAAAGTAACTCTGACTCAACTAAAGATGTTAAGCTCGATCAGATCATATCAAAGCTTGATATTTTTACTAAGCTAGTGGAAGCAAAGTATGTCCCTCAAACATCATTTGTGAAAGCTAGACCTGGATTGGGATATGACCCCCCAGGAATCTTCCTCTTCTTCTAGTCCTCCTCAATCAAGTGATTTCTCTGCTAAAATCAAATCACTTGAACCAGACCTAACTGCCTACAAGAGTGAAAACTCTCATCTGAAGAGCAGAATAAAGGTACTTGAGGACCAACCTTCAGAAACCAAAGCGTGGTTTCATGGGGAAAAAGCGCATCATTTGTATAAAAAACAAGCGCAAACCCCAACTCAGCCTCCAGTCTTACAAAAGAAAGAACCATTTAGACCAGGAAAGGGAAAGAATGGTTACATAAGAGGTAACCATTACTGTACCTTTTATGGTCGCAATGGACATGACAGGCATGAGTGCAAGGACTTGAAAGTCCTTAAGAGCAAGCCCTATAAGCCAATGGCTAAACATAAGGGCAAGCGTACACGTTATCAACAATCACCTTGACCACGGATGCTTTTCTGGACACAGAGGTGCGCTTCGTGAAGCGCGACCTCATATTGTGTTAGATCTGAATGATCCTAGCTATTATGAGCCAGTCCCAAAGACTAGCTCAACAATAGCTATGTCTAATATTCCCACGATGCGCAAGCTTCGATGGGAGATCAAATCTTGATCTCTACTTTTGCAGGTTGGGATGAAATGTAGGTGGTACATCAACAGCGGTTGCTCGTGTCACATGACGGGTGATCCACAATTACTACTTTCAAGGAAGGAGGCAACGTCTCCTTCGGTGACAAAAAGCAAGGGAAGATCATTGCTAAAGGACAAGCGCATCTCAACAAAGCCATTCAAATAGGAGATGTGAACTTAGTTGAGAACCTTCGGTTCAATCTACTGAGTGTAGTACAATTATGCGACCAAGGAGGTAATAAGGTATGGTTTAGTACAACTGAATGTGCAGTGGTCAGTCCTGAACAAGAGGTGTTTCTAAAGGGAAAGCGAATAGACAACACTTACCTCTTCGACCACTCCTTCTCTCCTAAGCGCAACCTATGTCTAGCTACACTCATTGAGACTACCAATCTTTGGCACAAGAGAATGGAACATGCAAGTCTACATCTACTCAACAAGTTACAGTCCAAAGATCTGGTTCGTGGTCTTCCTCGCATCAAGGTGGAATCCATGACTTCATGCTCAGATTGCTCAAAAGCTAAAGCGACTCGTAGTTCCTTTCCCTCTATCAAGGTAGTGCAGACTAAAGCGCACCTTGCGCTTCTCCACATGGATCTATGTGGACCACTATGAACGCAGTGTAAAGGAGGTAATCGCTATATTTTTGTAATAGTTGATGATTTTTCTCGCTATACCTGGACTCTTTTCTTGAAGCACAAGAGCGAAACCTTTGCAAAGTTTCAAACCCTTGTGCTTTTACTGGAAAAGAAGATAGGGCTCTCCATTTGTTCAATTCGTTCTAATAATGGAACTGAATTCAAGAATGGTGAGTTCCAATCATTTTGTGAGGAAAGGGGTATAGATCATAACTTCTCTACACCTAGAACCCCTGAGCAAAATGGTGTGGTTGAGCGCAAGAATAGGACCCTCCAAGAGATGGCACGTACAATGCTACTCTCTAGTGGTGTCGCTTCACACTATTGGGCTCAAGCTGTGAGCACATCATGTTATATAACTAACCGTGCCTTCTTAAGTCCAATTCTTGAGAAAACTCACTATGAACTGTTTAAAGGGCGTACACCGAATATCTCTAACCTAAGGGTGTTTTGTTGCAAGTGTTACGTCAATAACAATGAGAGAGATCTCTTGGGTAAATTTGATGCTAGGAATGACGAGGCTATCATCCTTGGATATGCGCCTACTAGTCAGGGATATAGAGTTCTCAATCTAAGAACTCAGAGGGAAGAAGATAGCATCCATGTGAAATTTGATGAAGGAGAGCTCGATAGCATACCAGAAATCAACGATGATCCATTCGCTAGCCATGATCTGCCTCCAGCTTCTCCTCCCAGTCCTCAAGCGCAACCTTCTACCCCTTCTACAGGTGTTGAAAGTGACGATGATGATGGTGGAGGATGCACTTCTGAGCCCTTGGCCACAGAAGCTTGCATTCCCAGTGAAGAAGCAACTCTAGAGGACAACACTCAGAATGAAGATCATGGAAGTGGACCATCCATTGAAGATCTAGCTCCCCCTTCACCTCTTTCTCTAGGTCAGGTAACTCCCTCTCTTACTTTTGCTCCTCCTTCTAGTTCTCAAGCGGGACCTAGCAATGGTGAAGCGCAACCTGGAAGTCCTCAAGCGGGACCCAGTGGCCATTCTGGTGGTAGTGAAAGCTTGTCCAAAACCACAACGATAAAGCTACCACACAATACAGAGGTCACCGTGCACGATTATCAACAGATGAACTCACATCCAGTTTCTACGATTATATCTCAATATGAAAAAGGTACCCAGACTCGCTCTAATGTTCGTAATTTGCTTGCTTGTAGTGCTTTTGTTTCTTTACAGGAACTCAAGTCCATACAAGTTGCGCTTCAAGATCCAGATTGGATAATTGCCATGCAAGAAGAGTTAGAGGAGTTCAAGCGCAACCAAGTTTGGCGTCTAGTACCCCGGCCAGGTGATAGAAGCATAATTGGCACGCGCTGGGTATTCAGAAACAAGCTGGGTGATAGTGGAGTGGTGGTACGAAACAAAGCGCGTCTTGTTGCACAATGTTACAATCAACAAGAGGGCATTGACTACGATGAAACGTACGCACCAGTATCTCGACTTGAGGCAATTCGACTGTTGATTGCCTACGCATAGCACAAAGGATTCAAGTTTTTTCAAATGGATGTGAAGACAGCCTTCCTCAATGGTAAGCTTAATGAGGAATTGTATGTCAAGCAAACACCAGGATTTGAAGATCCCGCTTATCCAGACCACGTGTACTTTCTAGACAAAGCGCTCTATGGACTGAAGCAAGCCCCTCGCGCTTGGTATGATTGTCTATCTAAGTACTTGTTGGAAAATGAGTACAAGAGAGGTTTGGTGGACAAAACCCTCTTCATCAGGGAAGTGAAAGGTGACATTCTCATTGTTCAAATTTATGTAGATGATATTATATTTGGTTCTACTAACATGCAGCTTGTATAAGACTTTAAGAACACCATGAGCCTCAAGTTCAGTATGAGCATGATTGGTGAGCTCAAGTATTTTCTAGGGCTTCAAGTGAACCAAATGGATGAAGGCATTGAGATTCACCAGCAGAAATACATCAAAAGCTCCTTAAGAAGTATCAAATGGAGAACTCCAAACCTTGCCCTACTCCCCTCTCAACCACCACAAAGCTGGACAAAGACTTCATGGATGAGAAGGTAGATGAAACCATGTATCGAGGTATGATAGGTTCTATGATGTATCTAACTGCTTCACGTCCTGATATTGTTTTTTCCGTTAGTGTATGCGCTCGATCACAGTCAGACCCTCTCGCTTCTCACCTCTCTCATGTAAAGCGCATCTTCAGGTATTTGAAAGGGTCTGATGATCTTTGCCTTTGGTATTCCAAAGGGGCAGTCTTTCTCTTGTTGGCTACACTGATGCAGATTATGCAGGTTATTTAGCTGATAGAAAGAGTGACGGCGTGGAGATTGTCGTGATCCCCACGGTCAAAGTAAAGTCCCAACTCAGATTCCACTAGTAAGTGGTAAGTAGGGGTCGAATCCCAAGAGAGTCAGTGATAGATTATTTCTATTATGCAACTAGAACGTAACCAAAGGGGGGGTTTTGTGGTTGTTCGTAACTAACGTAATTAAAGCAAAGAAAGCAGCAAAAGATTGTTGTGACAATGATTGGGAGAATGAGCTCACTTCCTTCGTATCCACACAATGTTCATGATAGATTGTTGATCATCGAATTCTACTAACATATGTTCATATTATTTAATTTAGTTGTCCTACTCTTTGTTCGTAAATAGCAACTAGTCCAAATAGTCCTAGAAACCCTTATTGCAAGCAATAACCAAGGAAATCCCAAGATTCAAAAGCTCAATAGCATAAAGATCAAAGATAAGTAGGCTCATGCAATACCATTGGCAAATAGACGATACTCGACACAAGTTCATAATCTCTACACAATAAACACTCGCAAATAGTCTATGTAAATCATGCTTGCTACCTAAAGGTCTAGCCTTTTCAAATAGAATTGTCAAGTCCTAGCAATATGAATGATAATAACTAAACCTAGCGTGCACTCTAGATAAAATTAAGATCAAACAATAACATGTAAAGCACAAGAGATTATGAAACAATCGTTAAATTAAACTAAAACATATGAGTTTGAATTCTCACAACAAATCTAAGAACAAAGGTTTCAACTTGGAAGTGAACTACAATGGATTTAGTTACTCATGGCCATAGAAGCCATGAATAACAATGGATGAAGGTAGAAAAACGAACCAATGAATGATCAACTCCCAAGCAGCCTCCAAAATCTTCAACTAATACGTAAGCCCCCAAATAAAAGGTAACCCCTTTTCTAACCTAAGCTATCTATTATATAGTCTTCAACTAAAATAAAAGGAATAAAATAAACGAAACAAATCCTAACAGATATGGAAACCTATAGAAATCCTATATGGAAATCCTATAAAATAAATCCTAATAAGATATGGAAACCTTATAAAATAATATTAAAGTAATCCCGCAGATAACACCATCCCGTATAGATTCTGCGCTACGGGCCGAACCGGCCCGCGAGACCGCCCGGGCCAAAATATCCTGCACTGCTCGACGAGGGTCCGCATCATTCTGATCACTCCTATCTCGACCGAGATCTTCACTCCTCGTCGAGGCTCTTCCCTGTATAGATCATATGCAACTCCTCGACGAGGTCTTCCTACGCTGAACTCTACAGAATCTTCGAGGTAGCTCGGCTTCGCCTCTTAGCTTCTCCAACACTCGTCGAGTACCAATCCATGCTGCTCGTCGAGGATCTGCCTACGCTGCTCCTGCTCATCTTGCGTAGGCTTCTGCTCATCCTTCTCGTCGAGTATCTCTAGCTCCATCCTGAATGTACTAAAGACGAGCACCAGCGGGATCTCCAATACAAAAGTCATAAAAACGCTCACGAGCATTCCGCGAATCTGCAAATGAACTCCTCACCTAGATTCCGGAATTACCACTCGTCGAGCACCTAAACACAACTAAACCTAACTAATAGTCGCCGGTTAACACCATAATATAAGCTCCTATAAAAGAACACTAGTGGTATTGCACGGTTCCTTTGCCCTTGCTTAGTCTCCTGGGGATCCAAGAAACAAAATTGTACTGCTCTTTCAATGACAGAAGCAGAGTACATAGCTACAGCGCAATGTTGCGCTCAAGTACTATGGATAAAGCAATAGCTCGTTGAGTACGGTATTACTCTTGACACTATATCTATCTTTTTTGATAATACCAGTGCAATATGTGTGTCGAAGAACCCTGTACATCATACAAGAACAAAGCACATTGATGTAAGACATTACTTTCTGCGTGATCATGAAGAGCGCAAGAATATTGAGCTTATTCACGTATCTTCAGAAAGGAAATTGGCAGATATCTTCACCAAAGTGCTTAACCATCAGGTATTCTTAAACCTTAGGGTTCAGCTTGGCCTTATATGACTCCATTAGCTTCGAGGCAATGGAACTGTAAGTATTTCTCTATTTGACTAGAATTAGCGAGCTTAGTATCAGGGTATGAACTATGGTCGCTTGCGCTTGATAGCTTTGAGTCATTCATGCTTTATAGTTGTTCATTGAAATGAATTAGTATTGAATTTGTCTGACTTGTTTAGCTTGATTTGATATAATCCTAGTCCATGCATGCTCTTCTTTGCCAAAAACGTGACAGTGGTGATTGTCTTCTACCCATATTACATGCCTAAGAAATAATCCATTGCATAGGTGTCCCTAGCCTGACTAGATGTAACGCTTCTCTCGTCCTTTATTGAGCTCTACATTAGAGAAGTATTCATTTGGTGACATAAAGCCCAATTACCACATTACATGTATATGCACATACTTGCACATCAGTTTGAGTGATTGAATGCTCTGATGTCCCTTATATGAAATGTGCATCTTCCTTTTCATGACTTGCTTTACATTATGGTTTGAGAATTGAACTGGACATCACACTCTTACATCTATTCATCTTAATCAGTGTTGTGCTTCTTCAGTATTACTATTCAGAGGTGGTTCTGGTTGCGCTTCATTCTCTAGCGCATTTCAGTGTTGATGTCTATCGCGCTTTGCAGCGCATCTGGGTAGATTTCCTTCCGAGTTGGGTTTGCTTAACTTTGAAGAAACGGCTAAATTGTCAGACCCACTTGCTGATTTTGTGAAGTAACGACTCAACTCTGTGTACAACGGCTACTTTTGTGACCGTTGAGGGCTACTAGCAGGCCTAGTGCGTCTTTTCTGGAAGCTTATTGGACCGTTGGAGCTTGTAACGGCTACTTTTCAGTGGTTTAATTTGATTGGAGCTTTGAAACAGCTAGGAGTTGATGGTTGCACTATAAATACCAGGTATTCATCTAGCTTTGTTTACCTTCCTTTTTACCATCTCCCTCTATCTCTCTTCTACACTCCTCTCAATCTCCACTATCTCCCTTACTCCTGGTTATCATTGAAAACCTCAACCTAAGTAAGCTTGACCCGGCAACTCGTGCTAAGGTAGAATCCATCGTCAACACCAAAGCCAAAGCCTCCTCCTCTACACATACTTCCCATACTGAACCCTCTCCCACAAAACAGCCTGTCTCTTATGAAGTGACCTCACCTAATAAAAAGACAGACTCGCCCTCAGATCACATTGAAGACCTCACCCATACAAATGATCCCGAACCCACAACTCACAAAACGGAGAGCCCTATCACCACTAAAATCCTCTCTTTTCCCATGACCCAAAGGAGGACTTTAGCCTTCTGGCGGCTGATCTTGAGCTCGCTGGTTATGACTGAAGGAGGCGATTGTCATGATTGCCAAGATCAAAGTAAAGTCCCAACTCAGATTCCACTAGTACAGTGGTAAGTAGGGGTCGAATCCCAAGAGAGTCAGTGATAGTCTATTTCTATGATGCAACTAGAACGTAACCAGAGGGGGGTTTTGTTGTTGTTTGTAACTAACGTATTTAAATCAATGAAAGTAGTAAGAGATTGTTGTAGTAATGATTGGGAGAATGAGCTCACTTCCTTTATATCCACACAATGTTCATGATAGATTGTTGATCATCGAATTCTACTAACATATGTTCATATCGTATAATTTAGTTGTCCTACTCTTTGTTCGTAAATAGCAACTAGTCCAAATAGTCCTAGAAACCCTTATTGTAAGCAATAACCAAGGAAATCCCAAGGTTCAAAAGCACAATAGCATAAAGATCAAAGATAAGTAGGCTCATGCAATACCATTGGCAAATAGCCGATACTCGACATGAGTTCATAATCTCTACACAATAAGCACTCGCAAATAGTTTATGCAAATCATGCTCGCTACCTAAAGGTCAAGGCTTTTCAAATAGAATTGTCAAGTCCTAGCAATATGAATGATAATAACTAAACCTAGCGTTCACTCTAGATAAAATCAAGATCAAACAATAATAATATAAAGCACAAGAGATTATGAAACACTCCTCAAATTAAACCAAAACATATGAGTTTGAATTCTCACAATAAATCTAAGAACAAAGGTTTCAACTTGGAAGTGAACTACAATGGATTTAGTTACTCATGGCCATAGAAGCCATGAATAACAATGGATGAAGGTAGAAAACGAACCAATGTATGATGAACGATGAAGAACTCTCCCAAGCAAGCCTCCCAAAACATATGAGTTTTCTTTTTTTCCTTTCCAAACCCTAAGCTATCTACTTATATAGTCTTCAACTCAAAAGGAATAAAATAACTGAAACAAATCCTAAAAGATATGGAAATCCTATAAAATAATACTAAAAATCTCGCAAAGAACATCATTCTGGGACCGCCATCTCGACCGAGAACGTCAATTCTCGATCGAGATCTTGCCTGCAGAAACTTCTGGATATACTTTCTCGACCGAGATTGCTTCCTCCCGATCGAGATCTTCACTTCTTGGTCGAGAATCATGGAATTCGATCGAGATTTTCTTCTCCGAATGTCTTCTAAGTTTCTGTTGCTCTTTCTCGGCTGAGATCCCTCTTCCTCGGTCGAGATTCTTCACTGCTAAGGTGATATGCAACTCGACAAGCTTCGAGGCAGCTCGGCTTCGCCTCTTAGCTTCTCCAACGGTGTAGGCGTGGCTAATCTTCATTTAGCTCCATCCGGAATGTACTAAAGACGAGCACAAGCGGGATCTCTAATACAAAAGCCATAAAAACGCTTACGAGCATTCCGCAAATCTACAAATGAACTCCTAACCTAGATTCCGGAATTACCACTCGTCAAGCACCTAAACACCACTAATCCTAAACTAATAGTCGCTGGTTAACACCATATAATAAGCTCCTATCAAACTCCCCCACACGTAAACCTTGCTCGTCCTCGAGTAAGCAAAACAACGCTCACTCCTCCTATAAGCACAAAGGTCTACAGTAAGTATGGGAGAATTCTACCAGCGACTATAACTCCAAACTCCGAGTGTAAACGAGCTCTAACCTAACTCCGATCTATCTCCTTGTCTCTCCGAGATGACCTACCCTTTTCCCTCCTTATATCTCCACTTCATATGTCACCACTCCATAATAGTAACCAATCAAACCAAGTGGTGTGCGTTAAGCACAAGTGGGAATCCTAATCTCCTCTAAGGCTATGGGAATCAAGGGCAATATAGATATAACAATGAAAAACCGAGTCACCCACTCGCTCAATACACTCCTTATTCCTCCGCTTCAAATGATGTCCTAAACCACTAATCAATAACCTCAAACCACACATCACAACCACCAATCCTAATCAAGAAATCCGCATAGCACAACCACAACAATATGCATCGAACTCCAAGAAATAGAAATCTAATCCTAGAATCTAATACAACCGCCAATAGTGTGTAGTAAATCTGATGAAATAGTGAAAGGGTGAGCATGCGAAGTATGAATGTCAATAAGCTCGAAATAGAAGAATAAAAGGCCAATTACTAACTTCTTATCCCTCCTTGGTGAATCCTAAAACCCGAGACAATCCTTCAACTCCCTTCTTATGTCTCCAACGCCAATAAATGATGTAATCAATCTAACCAAGTAGTCGAATAATCACAAACAATGTAATCCCGGCGCCCTTTCGGGTTTTCACCAAAATTCTCTGAAATGGTAGGAACTAAATTTTATTCATTTTTCATTGGGCGCCCCCTTTTGCATAAAGTCATTTGTTACTCGCCCGGCTTTTACTCTTTCTTTTTATAATTATTTTCATTTTTTACGATTTTTTTTTTTTTTCATTTTCTTTTTCTAAAGCATGGAAACTGTACAGACTCTGACCCGATAACGGATATCATCTCCTTAGCAAACAAGACATCAACTCCCTAAAATGCATACTCAAAAGACGACTAAAACAAGCAAACGACTATACAATATAAACATGCAAGCAATCTACTCTCCCCCACACTTGATTTGCGCAATGTCCTCAATGCAGCAAAAGAGGCATAAATGAATAGGGAAGAGCAAGAAAACTCACAATCATGGCTCGTCGCCGCTGTCGCTACCCTCGTCGTCGTCGTCCTCATCATCTTCCTCCTCCTCCTCCTCCGAGATCTCAGCATCATCTTCATCCATGTTCGTGCTGGGGGCAGGAGTACGCCTCATCACGTACGTCGTGACGTTATCAGAACTGGAGGCATGAGCAGGGCCCTGGGGGTAGTGGCTCCGCGTGTAGTCAAAGTGCTGCTGAACAAGATTGCGCACATCAGTGTTCCATCCTCGCTGATACTCTTCAAAAGCAGACTGACGTTGCTCATACTCCCCAATGCGGGTCTCAAGGGCGTCGAACCGCCGACAGTACGAATATATGCGTTGCCCATACGCATCGAGACGCTGCCCATAAGTCTCCTGCTGCGTGGACAAACGTCCCAACTGCTGACAGATGTAGTTGGTTTGCTCGGACTGGTGTCGACGCCAACCCTCAGCATCGGCATAATCAGAGAAACCCGAGCCACTCGCGCCGACTGTAAAAGATGGATCATATGTATGCGCAGAGGTACCCGGATCAGCTGCCGATGAGGGGCCAAAGGTGGGCTCAGCCTCGGTGAAAGACGGGCCCGAGCTAGAGGCGAAGTGGTGACCAAACTCTGGTCCAGGAGCGAAAGACCCATACTGCATAGGTGCGGTAGGAGGAGCAGCAGGGGGAGCAGCAGGGGCGGCATTGTTCGGGGTAGTGTCTGGTGGAATGTACATCTCCGCCCAAGTGCCCAATCGGACCGGGTGAGGTCGGGGGTAATTGATTATGTAACCTCTCCTATACTTGTAATTTCGGTGTGCTGAGTATCCATCTAGAAAACAGTAGAATGCGCGACCCGCAAGACGTTGGAGCATTTGGTCAATAAATGGTAAAGGGAAGTGGTCTTTGCGAGTTACCGCGTTTAGCTTGCGGTAGTCGATGCAGACACGCCATCCCTTCTGCGTCCTTTGTGGAACCATCTCACCGGCTTCATTCTCCACGACAGTGATCCCTCCCTTCTTCTTGACGACTTGAGTCGGGCTGACCCACTTGCTATCAGAAATTGGGTAGATCATATCAGCGGAAAGCAACTTCAGCACTTCTTTCTTCACAACCTCCATCATTGGAGGATTCAATCGTCGCTGGGGTTGCTGGCTTGGTTTAGCTCCTTCCTCAAGTAAGATCCTATGCATGCAGGTTGCGGGGCTTATTCCCTTGATATCAGCAATGGTCCATCCCAATGCTGTAACGTTGTTCTTCAGAACCTGCACTAGCTTCTCTTCTTGTACTTCTGTGAGCGCGCTGGAGATGATTACTGGAAAAGTCTTCCCTTTTCCAAGGAAAGCGTACTTCAGGTGCGAAGGTAGTTCCTGCAGCTCAATGGTGGGTGCATGTATGACAGAAGGGAGCGGTTTCTCGCTCGAGAATGTTAGTAACGAGGGCCCACCGGCCAAAAGGGTACCTGGAGCATCTAATTGTGCTAGTTCCTCATGTATATCACTAGTAAGAATCATATCATGCTCATTAGAAGTTCTTATGCTATTCTCTATAACAGATTTCAGTGAATCAATCCCACACATATCAAACATTTCTTGCACAATAGGATCAAGTACATCAATAGAGAAAAGAGAGTTATCATTCGCAGGATGCTTCATAGCTTCATAGATATTGAAACTAACAACTTCCCCATCAAACTCTAAAGTGAGCGACCCACTTGCTAGATCAATTTTAGTGTTAGCTGCCTTCCCTGAAGGGTCTACCCAGAAGGATAGGAGCAGCTTGATTATCATGTTCCATATCTAGCACGTAAAAGTCAGCTGGAAATATCAGACTATCAACCATTACCAACACATCTTCGACTATCCCTTTCGGGTAAACCGTCGATCTGTCGGCAAGTTGAATCACAATCCCTGTCTCAGTCAGGGGTCCTAGGCCAAGCAGTTTATATAAAGAGTAAGGTAGAACATTAATAGAAGCACCTAGATCTAGCATGGCCCTATCAATTTTCTTGTCACCTATTATGCAAGGTATACTAATCATACCTGGATCCGAACACTTCTTTGCCATCTTTTGCTGGAAGACAGCTGAAACTCTCTCGCTTACTTGCACCTTCCCTTTTCCTTTAAGTTTTTGGTTCCTCTTGATGGTGCATAGCTCCTTCAAGAATTTGGCGTAACGAGGAATACTTTTGACGAGTTTAAGTAGAGGGATGTTTACCTCGCACTTCCTAAACGTCTCGAATAACTCCTTGTCATTTACTGGTTTGTGCGTCTCCTTTAATGCTTCAGGGAATGGTGCAGGTGGCTTCTCGGAGTACAGAGGAGGGAAGTTGGGCCTCACATAGTTCTCTTGACGAAGCTTGAAGTCGCCTCGATCCTCGTACTCGTCTTCGGGCTGAGTTTTAGAAGTTTCTGGTGCAGATCTCGATCGAATGAGCTTTTCTCGATCGAGTTTTTGACTATTGTTGTTCTGCACACCGTCATCTCGATCGAGATTCATACCTTCTCGACCGAGATTGGTCATTCTCGATCGAGATTCCACCTTCTCTGTCGAAAAATCTTCACCTGAGTTTCTGGTGTCATTTTCTCGATCGAGATCCTGTCCTTTCGATCGAGATTTTGCCCAGATCTGTGATTTTAGCCTTTCTTCTTCGGCAACTCGGACATTCCTTCCGTATTCTCGATCTACCTTGGCTTGGACTTCAGTTGTTGATCTTCCGTCCACCATCGTCTCATCTTCTGGGCTCCCTTCAAGTATTTTCCCACTCCGGAGATGTATAGCGCTGACATTCCCTCTTGGGTTCCTCTCGGTTTGAGAGGGGAGACCCTTGGAGATAGTTGCTTTTATCTCCGAGACCGACTCCTCCAGCTGTCCAACTGTCTTCTCAAGGTTTTTGATGCTGGATTCAGTTGTCTGGACATGCGCGGTAAAGTGCTTGGCTAGGGAATGGATCATATATTCGGTGGATGGCCCTTGCTTCTGCGGAGGAGGGGGTGGAGCGCGATTCTGATAGTTCTGGTAGTGGTTCTGAGATTGACCACCATTTTGATCGCTCCACCGGAAGCCAGGATGATCATTGCCTCTCGGATTGTAGTTGTTGTTGTCGAACTGAGGCCTAGAGGGTCTGTAACCCCCTACAGCATGCACTTCAGCGACGGTGGGATCTTGTAGTTGTGGGCACATGTCAGTAGGATGACTCTCATCAGTGCAGATCCCACAAGCTCTAGCTGGCCTCTGATTCTGATTGCCAACTTGCATCCCCTTGATCAAAGTAGTGAGCTCAGCGAACGCACTTCTCCAATCATCACCGGAGCTAACAGCACTAGCCGTTTTCTTCGTGTAGGTTCTCCCGAAGCTCCGTGTTCCGTCAGCAATCTCATTTAGCCTCGTCCGGGCTTCGTCGGGAGTCATGTTCATTATGCTACCCCCACAGGCTGCGCCTACCAGCCGCCTCTCATGATCTAGCAACCCATTGTAGATGTGAGTTACCAGATCTTTCTCTTGAAACCCATGAAACGGGTTGTTGGTGCATAGTTTATTGAGTCGCTCGACATAGTCGTAGAGCGACTCATCATCTCCTTGCTCAAAACTAGCGATAGCTCGTTTCAGAGCCACCGCCTTCTTCGTGGGAAAGTATTTATCAAGGAAGGCCTTCTGCAATTTAGGCCACGTGTCCATTGTGCCGGTAGGGATCAGATAGTACCAGCCTCTTGCACTGTCCTTCAGCGTTAAGCCGAAAGCTCTCATCTTTAGTTGTTCCTCGGTCACATTACTAGGTCTGCTGCAGTTGCAGATATAATGGAATTCACTCAGATGCCTGATTGGATCTTCTCCAGCCAGGCCGTGAAGTTGCGGCAGCAGATTTATGAAAACTGTTTTGAGCTCAAAGTTAACGCCAGCAGCTAGGGCAGGCAATGTCAGCCCCGGGCGTTGCTGCGCCAAATCAGGATCGGCGAGCTCTCGCAGAGTTTGGTTTGCCATTGATTCAGTCACTAAAGTTGCTAGAGATTCTTGCAAAAACCGCAGGTGCGTCCGCTCTATCTCTGGATCAAAATCAAGCAAATCTGAGTCAGTAGCACGGGTGTGGACCATAAGATAGATCCACACCAAGATTAGTAACAAAATAGAAACAAAGTATAAATCTGGCTCCCCGGCAACGGCACCAATTTTGACGGAGGCGATTGTCGTGATCGCCAAGATCAAAGTAAAGTCCCAACTCAGATTCCACTAGTACAGCGGTAAGTAGGGGTCGAATCCCAAGAGAGTCAGTGATAGTCTATTTCTATGATGCAACTAGAACGTAACTAGAGGGGGGTTTTGTTGTTGTTTGTAACTAACGTATTTAAATCAATGAAAGTAGTAAGAGATTGTTGTAGCCATGATTGGGAGAATGAGCTCACTTCCTTTGTATCCACACAATGTTCATGATAGATTGTTGATCATCGGATTCTACTAACATATGTTCATATCGTATAATTTAGTTGTCCTACTCTTTGTTCGTAATAGCAACTAGTCCAAATAGTCCTAGAAACCCTTATTGTAAGCAATAACCAAGGAAATCCCAAGGTTCAAAAGCACAATAGCATAAAGATCAAAGATAAGTAGGCTCATGCAATACCATTGGCAAATAGCCGATACTCGACATGAGTTCATAATCTCTACACAATAAGCACTCGCAAATAGTCTATGCAAATCATGCTTGCTACCTAAAGGTCAAGGCTTTTCAAATAGAATTGTCAAGTCCTAGCAATATGAATGATAATAACTAAACCTAGCGTGCACTCTAGATAAAATCAAGATCAAACAATAATAATATAAAGCACAAGAGATTATGAAACAATCCTCAAATTAAACCAAAACATATGAGTTTGAATTCTCACAACAAATCTAAGAACAAAGGTTTCAACTTGGAAGTGAACTATAATGGATTTAGTTACTCATGGCCATAGAAGCCATGAATAACAATGGATGAAGGTAGAAAACGAACTAATGTATGATGAACGATGAAGAACTCTCCCAAGCAAGCCTCCCAAAACATATGAGTTTTCTTTTTTTCCTTTCCAAACCCTAAGCTATCTACTTATATAGTCTTCAACTCAAAAGGAATAAAATAACTGAAACAAATCCTAAAAGATATGGAAATCCTATAAAATAATACTAAAAATCTCGCAAAGAACATCATTCCGGGACCGCCATCTCGACCGAGAACGTCAATTCTCGATCGAGATCTTGCTTGCAGAAACTTCTGGATATACTTTCTCGACCGAGATTGCTTCCTCCCGATCGAGATCTTCACTTCTCGGTCGAGAATCATGGAATTCGATCGAGATTTTCTTCTCCGAATGTCTTCTAAGTTTCTGTTGCTCTTCTTCCATCGAGATCCCTCTTCCTTGGTCGATATTCTTCACTGCTAAGGTGATATGCAACTCCACAAGCTTCGAGGCAGCTCGGCTTCGCCTTTTAGCTTCTCCAATGGTGTAGGCGTGGCTAATCTTCATCTAGCTCCATCCCGAATGTACTAAAGACGAGCACAAGCGGGATCTCCAATACAAAAGCCATAAAAACGCTTACGAGCATTCCGCGAATCTACAAATGAACTCCTAACCTAGATTCCGGAATTACCACTAGTCAAGCACCTAAACACCACTAAACCTAAACTAATAGTCGCTGGTTAACACCATATAATAAGCTCCTATAAATGACCCAGCTAAAGAGCTTGGACGCGCTTCGGCTGAGACCTCCTACACTACTCCAGCGAAGAGCAAAGACGTCCTTATTATTGAGACTCCCTCGAGACCTGGCACCAAGATAAGGCCAGGAGCGCAGACTTTTACCTCCCCAAAGGAGCTTCTCGCCAGTATTCCTTCAGACTCCGAGGATAATGATGGTTTTCAGCTTATGCCTCGCCCTGGTGTCGACTCTCCGCTACCACTTGCTTCTCAGCGTCCAGATCGACAAAGTGATGCGCTTCGCCGAAAAGGTAAGAAGCGCAACGCTACTGCTCCTCCTCCTCCTCAGTCAGAAGAAATAGAGTCCTCCGACGGATCTGAGCACGATTCGCCTCCTCCCGAGCCAGAACAGAAACCTACAGGCGCTTCGACACGCTCTAAGCGCACCAAGGTAATTGGGGTAAATGACTTTCCTCCCATTCCCACAGGTGTTCAGAAGAGATCTTTTTTGTTTCCTGGGATTGTCACTATTGATCTTCTATCTGGGCTCCAAGAATCCTCTCATGTGTCGCGCTTCGCTACGTGGTTGAGCTTCCAAGGGTGGGATACGCTCGAAACTGAGCCAGCTCGGTGCAATGTTGCGATGGTATACCAGTTCTACGCTACCTTAGAGTACCAACCTCCCACTCCCGAATATGGTCAGGTATGGTTCTACTGGCGTGGTAACACAAAGGAATCTTTTCGGGTGAAGGACCTCGCTAAGGCCATCGGGTTGACTGAGCAGACTAACTGCTTCGGGAGGCTATACAAGAAGAATTGGCCTGCAGGTGCTACTCATCTCAAGAAAGCTGTTTTTGGTCCTAATGTTTCTAAGGGTGCGCTCACTGCCGATATGCTCAAGACCAGCAAGCGGATGCTTCACCACTTCATAATAACCAACATCACGCCTCGTGACTACTATCCTGAGAAGGTTACCATTGCAGATTGCTGCATCATGTCTGCCGTGATTTCCAACCAAGTGATGAACACAGCTCAGATTATGATGAGCCACTTGGTGCTGTGTCGAGTTGCGACGTCTGGTCCCCTGCCTTTTCCTAATCTCATCTGCGAAATGCTTCGTACTAACGGTTTGTATGACTCCTCTCTTCCAGACTACGCCTGTTCTACATTCCTGACCACTAATGCTATTGTTGCCATACTTCTGCCCAAGACTGAAGAGAAACACCCTTCGAGCTCGCGCTCAGAACTCAGTCCACGTGCTCGAACCTCCTCCAGCTCTGCAAATTTGTATGTTATAGTGGCATCGATGGAAGCGCACCAGGAAAGAGTTGAGAAGAAGCTTGGGGTAATGGTTGAGCTTATTTCTAAGCTTGTGACGATGGTGCAGGAAAAGTTTGATTCTGAGAAGGATGGTGGTGTGTGAGATGTTGTGATGGTTGCGCTGTTAAGCGCATTTGCTGTTTTCTTTTTTCTCTCTGCTTTGCTATTAACTTTTATGAACTAGCTTGTTAGGGTTCCTACCCGTCTTTTGTAGCAGTTACAAGTCTGATAATGAAGTATGCATCCGATTTTTATATCTCTGAGAGCTTTACTAACTTGACTTTTCTCTACTTAAGTTGCTTAGTGTCTTCTATCTTGCTCTGTTTGACTTCTTAGCTAGCAAGCGCACTCTACTATCTTTCTTACTGTATGACTATGCTTTGAATTTTTCGATGATGTCAAAAGGGGGAAGAACAAAGGTACATCCTTCTTTAATTAAGGGGGAAGTATGAGATCGTGCTTGAAGTCAGGGGGAATTTGAAAACTGGTATGGTTAAGTACTTGGTAAGATACTTTGATCTAATTCCGAATCTGAATACTTGATTAAATTGATATTATTGTCTCCATTTAGTCACTAAAGAAAGTATTCATGAGCATACTTGTTTACAGTTTGTCATCATCAAAAAGGGGGAAATTGTTAGTTGAGCTTTAATCGTCTTGTTAAAGCTTAATCTATTTCTCTTTGTTTTGATGATAACAAACTAATATGTTTAATCGTAGTGTTTTTAAGCCTTCCAGGTTATTGTTATATCTGTAAGGATGCGCTTAAGTCACTTAGAGATGCGCTTGACTGGTCTCAGTTGCGCTTAACACCAAGCGGAGAAAGTAAGTTTCGCAAACGGTGTTTAATAAATCCATTCAAGACCAAGAAGTGAGAGTGATCGAGCTTCGAGGGTGTAGTAGACGCTCTTGAATAAAGAAGAAGAAGGTTGATCACGAGGTTCCACCATAGCTTAGGGTGTGCTAGAGCGCAGAAGAAAACCGCCAACACGCTAGAGAAGGCTGGTAAGCGGCAAAGTGCAAGTTGCGTGCACAAGAAGGTGCGAGAAGAGCTTGTTCACTCTTTGGGACGCAACTCCAGGGATCGCTAGCGTGGAAGGAGGTTGTTAGAGCTACAGCACACGGATTGCTGATGTGGCGTGGATCAACAAGAGAAGAACAAAACCAAATCACTCCAGGCCGTTGATTAATTCTGGTGAAAGGATCAAGGCACACTGATTGATGAGGTGGCATTGTGCTTAGTCTTTTTTTGTTACACGAATTAAGTTAGAGGTTTAGCTTAAGGTTTGTGTATAAATAGAGGACTGTTGCATTCACTCTAGATGTTACAAACTGAGAGAAGTATAGCGAAGCTAGAGAGAGCTTAAGTGATGTACTTGTTTGTAATAGAGAGAGTGTTGAGAGTGCCTTCATTTGTTCTTTAGAGATGAACTCAGTATTGTAGAAGGAGTGTTACGAGTGAGCTTCAAAGTGATTGAAGCTAGAGTTGTAATTGTTTTTTCTATCAATACAAGTGTAGTGGTGAGTTTTATCCCGAGTCAGCTAGTGACTTAGGGTTCTCACCTTTGAGAAACTTTGTGTGTGTAAATATAAGTGCGCTTTAACAACTTAAAGCGCGCTCAATTGTCTGTCTGATATTTTCCGCACTTAAGGACTTTAGTAAAATCATTACTAACAGTTCTACATAGGTCAAGCGCATCCCAAGTATTCAAAGCGCAATTGGATAATTTTTAAGAGCATCTAACACTTAATGAACCTTAGTGACAGTGAACAATAGCTGATCAAATACGTGTTTTCTATACATGTCTTTGTCTTCACTCTTCCTATGGTCCTAGTTGACTCTAATAAGATCCAAAGTAGACCAAATAAGACATATATCGTGGAATAAAGGTTTGGACTAAATATGCCATAAGAACGCCCAAAAGTAAAGTGAAATGATAATAATTTCATGCTTATAGACGCTTTGTGGAGGTGCTTGTCAAACATCCCCACACTTTAACTACTACTCGTCCCAAGTGAAATTGAATACCACTCATCTCTTAACAATCGCCATGTAAAAAACCCAAGTACAAACACACTCATATAGAAAAATAACACCCAATAAGCTTGTCCCTCACCAAGCCAACCTATACATCAAATTCTGATCTCATCGTAGAATACTATCAATCCTTAAAAAATAATAACTCATAACAATGTAACCGTGTATCGCAAGTGATCCTAACCAATGAAATCAACCAACATCCTAAATTCCTCTAAACAAAGTTCAAAGATAATGATAAAAAACGTTTCTAACTCCAACCTGAACATCTCCTCTTCAATCCCCACACTGTCCTACTTCTCTAAATATTGTCCATCTCACACAACACATTTCAAGCACTAAATCCTAGAGAAAATATACGCATAGAAAAACCACAACAATATGCATCCAACACCGGAAAAGAAGTTGAATCCTAGTATCTACCTATACCGTCGTCAATAGTGTTTCTTTGAATCTCTCAATAGAAAAATAATGATCAAAATATCTCATATAAAATGCAAAGTAAGCTCAAAACTCTAGCAAAGAGAATTAAATCATGCAAGCTCAATGTGAGGTAGAAACAAAAATAAAATCTACACCTTATCTCTCATTGTAAAACCTACCTGAAACACTCTTATATTCCAACACGTATGTCTCCGGCGCAAACAATATGGAAAAGAACCATCCTAAAAACTCAAACTATTTTCACTCCAATTCTTGCTTAAGCGCTCTTTCGGGTTTTCACTTAACACTCTCATAAATAGTCTAAAAAACCTCACAACTCCCAATAAACTCTTTTTCCAGGCCTAATGTTAGCCAGATTACCTGCTTATTACTTGAAGGCCCCAAAAGGTTTTTGTGTGTTTGACGAGGGGTAGGATCGAGATAAAAAGCTAGTGTAACAAGATTTGTATATAAACGTTACACTTACTCATAATGAATAAAAGCTACAAAGCTAGTATCCAGAGACTAGATCTCAACAAAGCGAGTATAGATATGAATTATTCGCTTGTTGAAAACCTTTATAGAGTAGCTTAGAATCGACTAACTCTTACAGAAGAGTAGCTCGATTGACTAGCTTCAATGTTTAGAAAATGAGGAAGTTAAAAACAGTTTAAGCGAGTCTTTTCCCTTTGAATAAGCACTGCACGCTAGAAAGCGAGTATTATATAGTTGCGGAGTAACAAGGGAAAACCACAATATAAATCTTAGATTGTTAGAAGATAGATTCATCTCAATATGCACAGAGAGACTTTGTTAAGGTGAGAACCCTTGGAACTAATACATTCCCAAGATGAAACTCACCACGATATTGAATATAATGAACAAAGAATTACAAGGCCTTATAACTCTCAGCTCACTACACTCGCGTTCAACTCACTTACAATTTTTGCACTCTCAAGGTTTAAAGACGACACTCGCTCCCTCAGAGATGACCAACTATGCCACAAACACTAAATCCTACTAAACTCTCAGCTTTCATTCTCTTGTTTCCCTCCAAGATACTCACCCTACTTACTCCCACGCTTTCACGATCCTATTGTGTTTGTGCTAGCTAGACTTTCTCTCCCTCTTGATGTTTCCCTAGCTCGTGCAAATGCATACAACTATTTCACCTATTTATAGGAATCCTAAACTTCTTTCCCAAGTTAGAAAACTCTATACAATTTTGTAATAAACAAGATTGCCACCATGGCAATGCGTGTGACTATACTCCGGATAGCACCTCCACAAATTTCTTCTTTTTCTTGAGCAACAAACTTGTAACAAACTTCTGCCAAGTTGGCGATCCGCTTCCACACCACATCGGTTCGACTTGTCCACGCTGGCGATCCATGCTTCTCACTCTCTATAGGTAGAAACACATTCGCCTGTCCTGAGCTTCACTTCATTCCCATCATTTGGCACAAATACTCTATGCGCTGGTGCAGCCTAAGCCACCTGGGCAGACATCCTTCACTTCGTTTCTTCTTTCTTTGAAGTACTAGATACACTAGCCGACAACGACTCTCTTTGTCTGTTTGCTAGTCCAAGGTCTCCAACTTCCTTCACATCTTCACTCTTGGAACTGTGATTCTTGACTATAGAGTTGATTGAGACTACCTTTGCTATATCTTCTATCTTCTAAAGGCTCAAAGCTAGTATCTACCTTGTTCGCTTGGTCAAAGTGTCTATCTTGTCTTTTTAAGCTACTCATGTAATACTTAGAAAACACAAGATAGATTAAATGGACTGTTTATCATCATCAAAACAAAGAGATCCATTAGTTTGAGCAAGCTCAAACTTACAATTTCCTCCTTTTTGATGGTGAAAAACACTTAAACAGTGTAAGCACATCTATTTCAAAACGTACTCAGTTAAGCTATAAGATATACAATGAAACTTAAACTAATACTCAACAGATTGACGAAATCTGCTTAAAATCTTGCTAAAGCCACATGGGGAGTGTACCTTTATTCCCCCTTAGACCAAGCTGGTCTAAATTCTGCCCCATTTCAACAACGGAAAGAGTATCCTACCTCAATCCTTCACCTGCCTAAACCCTTTTTCTTCCCCATTTTGGCATCATCAAAAAGGCATATATAATTCATCAAAGGGAACTAAGAATAAGGTACTCATTCATGCTTAACTCAGATAAAAAGCATAATCATCCGAAGAGAATGCAAGCGAGACAGTAACCATGAAGAACTCAAACTACTAAAATCAATCTAAGGTATACTTTAAATATATATAATATTCCTCACGCCTTTTGTATCTGGAACCCTAGCGAGTATTTCACATAGTCACGAAAAGAGAATTCAGAAATCAAGTAAGAGTATCAACTCAAATCACCTTCATCTCAGTATGTTCACCAGCTTTTACCAATGAACATGATTTTCTCTTGGAGTGGCTTCACTTGTCGCAGTGCCAAAATGATAAAGAGTGGCTTAGCATTGTTATCGAGTTGATATACTTGAAGGGAGACTGTACAAGTATGGATATAATGTGTAGACATAATAATTCACCTCGCCTAATTAACACTTGATTTAGATAGTTGTGCTGGGCTTCGATGCAGTCATTCTTCACTCGCTTTTACCATTGGAGCTTAGTGACTTATACTGAGAGAAGTTTGATAATGCTTGAGATGTGATACAGTCGCTTTGTTATGAACATCAAAGCGCAACAATGAGGGTATATAACGCATATATAAGGGGGTCACTCACACTCAAATATAGCATGTATTAAGCATGTGCATATAGAGGATACTGGCTTTTTGTCACAATAATGTATACTTCATGTGTGGAGATATATCAAGGGAATCAGGAAGCAAGATTAAAGTAAGGCTTAGGGACACTTAGAAGTGGTTATTTCTTAGGCATGTAATAGGCAAGAAGATGATCACCACTTTCATGGGAGCTAAAGAAGAGCATGAAATGATACAGAAGATAGAAACATGTTTCCATCAATATACTCATCAAGCAATTCATTTCTTGTTTAGATATAGCAAGTTAACAAGAAAAGATCATGAAATCGCACCTCATCTTAAGTTGCCAAAGATAAAATAGAATGCTTAAACATAGCCAGTATAGAGGAACTTACAGCGAGTGGACGAATGGTTTAATTGATAGGGATTAAGCCCAACTGAGACCTTAGATTTAAGAAAGCTACCCGGTTCGGTGCTTTAGAAGAGATGTCATAGATTTGACATTCCGCCGGTACAAGAATGAGCATCACCTTTATCAAAAAGCTCTCCAAAATAGATAGACAGTTCGTTAGATGTAGTTCAGCGAGCATGATTGAAGAGTCGGTTAAGACTCTTAGAGACTCGCTTTGAACTAACTGATTCCCGCTCTAGAATAATATATGTAGCTTCGCCACTGAGTTTGACATGCTTTTGAGAAAAGTGATATTAAATCTCCAAAGAAAAGGTATACCTTCTTTAGAATAATAATGATGGAGTAGTATATTAGATTTTTTCTCATACTTGATCTATTCAAGTCAACTCTGAAGGAGGTAAAGATCTCCTCCTTGTAGGTTGGAATTAGAGTGGTTGAATTAGCCCTTATATGTAGTGATCTTTCTCTCAAACTACATGGCCATTTCATAGTGATCTTTCGCTCAAGCTATGTGTATACAGACTAAGATGATCTTTTGCTCGAACCGCATCTGCTCATTAAGCATCGACCCTTCATTGCAAACCTGAAAATATAAGATCAAGCTTTGGAAACCCAACGAAGCATTGGCTTCGTAGGGTTGTTAGCATCAGCAACTCCAGAACTGGAGGGTAGAACAATCATCTTCACAGTTTTGGAGTCTTCCTCATAATAGCTCTCATCATTGAGATCAAGCACCTTGTTAGCTTTAGACAGAGGCTTCCACTGTTCTTTGGCTTGTCCGTGCTTGGCTATTGAGGGCCTAGTACGTACACGCCTAGTCTTAGAAGACTCGCTTTGGACAAGATTATGTTGAGAAACACTCGCTTGACCAAGATGACCCTTAGATTTAGTCTTAATAGACTTATAGGGCCTTTGTTTAAGAGTTTGTAAACGCTCACACTCATTCTTTGAGTGACAATTATTCCCACAGAAAGTGCCATATGGTTATATTGAATATAACTATATTTGACTTTTCAAGGCAAAATGGTTCTCGTCCTATAAGAGGTTGAGTGTTGGGAGAAGAACGCGCTTGTTTGATATACATGGATTCCCTTTTTCTCTGTGGTACAATTGTTGGTCATGAGCTGGTCTCTTCTCTAGAACATTCACTTTGCCTTTTAAAAATGTTTTTTCAACTCGGAAAGAGTAAAGTTCCTTGTCTAGCTTAGTGATTTTATCATGTAGCTCACCAAGCGAAAAAGAGCCTGGGTTGGACGAATCATGATTGTTGTACCCTAAACCTTGTCTAGCTTTCACTAAAACTGTCTGGTTAACAGTTTTGGCTTCCACAGACACAACTAGATTATCTAGCTTGGTTAAGACTTCATCAATCATGTTCGTAATAGCTGAGTTGTTGCTTTGTACAGAAGCTAAGCCATTGTCATTACAAAGCTCACAAGATTTAGTACGAAGTGCAGGCTTTGTAGACAATTGCTTATTTAACTCCTGTATTTGATTTCTTAGATCATAATGTTCTTTCTGCTGGGATTACTCCATAGCACGAACAACTTCATGATCCAAGTCCAACACTCGTAAGAGGTCAACAAGAGTATCTTTAGGAAGGAGTTCAAAGCCTAGAGAAACTATCTCAGTGTCTTCAGCTTTGGAGTCACTGGTAGCGATTAGACAAGTATCTTGACATTTCGTCTTATCGTCCGAGTAGTATCCCCATAAGATCGTCTTAGGATTCGCCCTCTTTCAATCCTTGGTGTAATGCCCATGACAGAGACAATTAAGGCACACCAAGTCCAAGCTTGAGTTTGAATCTGGAAGTGAAACACCATTGGCTTGATTTGTATGTGTAGCCGGTTGTTCTTTATTTTTGAAATTGTCATGTTCTCTTAATATCTTCTTGAGAAATTTTATAGCAAGAGAAATTTCCTTGTTCTCAATGATTCAAAACAATATAGAGGGATATATAGCAAGTGTCATTTAGTGCATACGAGCAACCTAGCTCTGATACCAATTGTGGGTTTGACGAGGCGTAGGATAGAGATAAAAAGCTAGTGTAACAAGATTTGTATGTTAACGTTACACTTACTCTATAATCTATGAATAAAATCTACAAAGCTAGTATCCAAAGACTAACTCTCAACAAAGGGATTATAGATATGAATGATTCTCTTGTTGAATACCTTTATTGAGTAGCTTAGAATTGACTAACTCTTACCAAAGAGTAGCTCGATTGACTAGATTCAGTGTTTAGAAAATGTGGAAGTTAAAAACACTTTAAGCGAGTTTTTCCCTTTGAATAAGCATTGCATGCTAGAAAGCGAGTATGCAATACTTGCAGAATAACAAGGAAAAACCACAATATGAATCTTAGATTGTTAGTTGAAATATTCATCTCAATATGCACAGAGAGACATTGTTAAGGTGAAAACCCTGGCAATAATACATGTTGGGGATGAAAGTCACCATTATATTGAATATATACAAACAAAGAATTACAAGGCCTTATAACTCTCAGCTCACTACACTCGCGTTCAGCTCACTTACAACATTTGCGCTCTCAAGTTGTAAAAACGACACTCGCTCCCTCAGAGATCACCAACTATGCTCCAAACAGTAACTCTTACTAACCTCCCAGTTTTCAGTCTCTTGTATCCCTCCAAGACACTCACCCTACTAACTCCTAGGTTTTCACGATCCTGTTGTGTTTGTGCTAGCTAGACTTTCTCTCCCTTTTGAGGTTTCCCAAGCTCGTGCAAATACATACAATTATTACACCTATTTATAGAAATCCTAAACTTCTTCTCCATGTTAGAAAACTCTATACAATATTGTAATTAATTAAGAGTGCCACCTTGGCAATCCGTGTGACTATACTTCGGATAGAAACTCCACATATTCTTCTGTTTCTTGAGCAACAAACTTGTAACAAACTTCTTCGAAGCTGGCGATCTGCTTCCACACCACACTGCTTCAACTTGTCCATGCTGGCGATCCACGCTCCTCACTCTCAATAGGTAGAAACTTATTCTCCTATCCTGAGCTTCACGTCTTTCCCATCATCTAGAACAAATACGCTATGCGCTGGTGCAGCCTAATCCACCTGGGCAAACTTCCTTCACTTCGTTTCTTCTTTCTTTGAAATACTAGATACACTAGCCGGCAAGGACTCTCTTTGTCTCTTCGCTAGTCCAAGGTCTTCAACTCTTTTCACGTCTTCACTCTTGTAATGGTGGTTCTTAACTTTAGAGTTGATTGAGACTACCTTTGCTATATCTGGTATGTTTGTAAGGCTCAAAGCTAGTCTCTAGCTTGTTCGGTTGGTCAAAGCGACTCTCATGGCTTCTTAAGATTCTCATGTAATTGATAGGAGCTTATTATATGGTGTTAACTAGCGACTATTAGCTTAGGATTAGTGGTGTTTAGGTGCTTATTGAGTGGTATTCCCGGAATCCGGTATGATGTTCACTTATAGATTTGTGTGATGCTCATAAGCGTTGTTTTGTGGTTTTATTATGGAGATCCCGTTTGTACTTACCTCTAGTGCATTTGGGACTGAGCTAGAGAGAATACTACCACACCTACACCCATGGAGAAGCTGAGAGGCGAAGCCGAGCTGCCTTAAAAGCTAATAGAAGACCGCAGACCAGTCTGAGAGGAGGTGTCACGACGAGAAAGAGCTACAAAGAAAATGTCTCAACATAGACCCAAATGTCTTGATCGAGATTTACCCCCGACATGAAAGTCTCGACCGAGACCCAAATGTCTCGATCGAGATTTACCTTCGACATGAAAGTCTCGTCCGAGACCTAGAAGTAGCGATCGAGAGCCACGCCGATTATGAGAAACTGGGACAAAGTCTCGACCGAGACTCACATGTCTCGATCGAGATCACGGTGACGGACCTGACCCAATTGCAGATCCAAGTCCGATATTTTA